>NW_012149952.1:6412556-6448688 GCF_000956105.1 Propithecus coquereli
CTTAGATATGACCTCTCTCCTTTTTACCCATATCTGGGGTTAGCCCCTATAAGTTAAAATAATTTTTAGAGGGCTTGGGGTATTTTACATAAGTAATGCTCTGCAACAAAAGCAAGGGAAGAAGATTCATAGGCAGATATTATCTGGGGATCAGGAGAGTGTCATGTGCAGGGGTGTGTAGCATTGGCCCAGCCCAGCAAGTTACCTTCCTGGGTTCCTCTATAGTCTTTCACATACAGGCTGCATGCATAGGTAAAGGACATCACACTGGAAAACCAACTAAGTATTTAATGGACGTGTACTCAATTCTGTGCAGGTTGTTCTGGGGGTTATTAAAAATACTGTCAGATATGGTATCTGCCCTCAGGGATCTTAACTTAATTAGGAGAGGAAACAACATGGGGCAACTAGAAGATAAATCTCATCCTAGTCGTTATTGTTATGCCTGAGATTAAGATACAGAAGAAATAAATGAAGGTTCAAAAAATATTGCACACTTGAAAAATAGATGCAGTGTAACATGCATGCATGTATACAGCCTTACGTAAGAGACTCAGAGGTTTCAGCTGGCAAGTTAATGATTCAGTAGTGTGATATGGCCCCCAAAAAAGTGATTGCAATTTTCAGCTGTAATAATTGAAGTATAATATATAGAATGAAGAAAATGATCATGGATATTTAGCCCGAGAAAGATAAGATACAGGAGGACATGATAGCTGTCTTTAAATATTTGAAGAACTCCCCTAGGGAAAAAATGAATAAGTTTGTTGAATATTGCCTCCAAAGACTGGGTACAAATTAGAGGAAGACTGACTTTTGGCTGAATATGAAGGACTGTCTAAAATCAGATCTAATCAAAGATGATACAGGATTTCTTCATAAGATTCTTTCCTAACATTGGAGTGAAGGAGATTTAACTATCAGATGGGGGTGGGGAGATGATGGTAGTGGCAATATTGGATTCGGCCCGTGGTCCCCACACTTTTGGATTTCATGGGCCATTAAAATTTAAATGTGAGTGTGGGGAGGGGGCATAAATATAGGATAGTCGGTCTTATTTTACCAAGCAAAAATGCTAAATAAAATCAACTGCCAACTACTATTATCATTTCATACAAGAAAGATGATGTTTTCAGTGCTCCAAGAGTAAGAAGAATATGCTCTCCTAATAATGGATAGTCCTTAAATTAAATACATTTAGCTGAAAAAAGGCACCATGTGCCTTTTTTTTATTTCACCTCAAAATTGTGAAAACTTCATCAGGGAACCACTGGGCTAACTGGTGTTAGATTCAGTGACTGGTCTTTCTGCTTCCTGCTATGGCTCTGCTCCCTGCCTTCCACTGATTCTTTGTTGCTCCCTGGACCTTGAGCACATCCTCCTTATTAAAAGGCTTGGCAGCAGGTAGTAAAGTTCTGATGGAGGCTTTCTCTGTAATGAAAAGAATTGGAAGAAGTTGTCAAGAAAGTTCTGGAGAGAAGCACAGCAGTCTACAGACTATTTTGGGTAATCTCTAAATTTGTGAATGAAAAGTGAATTTTTTCCCCACAGGCTTAGAGAGGGGGTATGCCATAGTCCCGCTTTTCCATCCCTACTCTCTCACCATATGTATCATGTTTTACTCTCAATTCAAATCCTAAAATGTGGACATAGCTAAAAATGTTGATAAGATAGTATTTAGTATTCAAGAGCCTTATTTCAAACTGCAGTTGATATTTGAAGTGCCTATTCCTACTTTGCTTTTTAGAATTCCTTTCAACAACTTTCCTCCAAAAAGGCTATCTGTTCCAGAGTCTGTATGTACTATGCTTGAAAGGAAGTTTCCATCATTATTTTTGTGGCCTGTAACTAAAACATTTGTCTGCATGTTTGTTGTTGTCTCTGAAAAATTGTTCTTTGCTTAGGTACAGAGAATTCCTTTTGTGGAAATAAAGCAAAACCTTATCTCGTCTACAGAGATACTGTGACTCAAAGTCACTAACCCCAAATTGGGCAATCGGGGAGGTGGGCAGCAAGGAATATCTGTTAGAATGTAAATTTGGGTACTTAAATTTTCAAAAATGTAATAATGATAATTAGCTAACAGTTATTGAGGTAGGCCAGGCACTTTTCTAGGTGTTCCACATATATTATTTAACTTTCACAACAACCCTATGATATAGTTTTTTATTATTAGTCCCATTTTACAGTTCAGAAAATGGTGGCATAGAGAGAGGTTAAGTAACTTGCCCAAGGCCACAGAACTAGTAAGTGGTAGAGTCAGGATTTGAATCTGGAGTTAGGATTTGAATTTAAGTAGTTTTCATTCCTGACCACAAACCACTCGGAGATTACTTTTGAAATTGAGAAGTATACATACTGTGAAGCTCTGAAGCAGGAATATTTAAAGGAAATCTGAGAGTTCATGCTGAGAAAATATATTACTTTCAGGTGGACCATGATTTAGTAGGTGATGCCTAGAGCAGTAGTTCCCAAGTGTGGAAGCATCAGCATTATTTGGGAGCTTGCAAATTCTCTGGGCCGGACCACCAATCAGAAACGCTGGGGGAGAGGCCCGGTAATCTAGATGATCCTGGTACATGCTAAATTTGAAAACCACTGGCCTAGAGGACGGAGCTATGGAAAAAATAAAATCCAAGAGCGAAAGAGCTGAGAGCAACAGAAAAAGAGGAAAGCTGAAAAGATTGAAGATGACAGGTCTAATGGGGATGGGATGGGAAAGGAGGAAAAGGAGGCTGGGAGCACAATACATTTATTAAAAAAACAACATAAAAGAATAACAGTATTTGTCTGTATGCATTTTAAAGGGCCAGGGGGAAGGAAAAGGAGATTCACTAGATGGATATACGTTAAATGTCAGGAAGAAGAGAGACATCATCCATATTGCTATCATTCTTCCGGGGACCCGAAGGAAGGTGAAAAGGTGCTTAGCTTAGCCTTGGCCTAGTCGAGGAGCAAAGTTGTATATAGCTAGAAGTAGCTAGATGAATGAAAATTCTACAGTTTAGTGGAGACAAGAAAGGGCTAAGAATATGAGAGGATAGTGGTAGGAGCCTGTGCTTTGCACTTGAATCAAGCTAACTGAATACCATGAACTGCTTTTATGAGATGCCTCAGCCTATATAATTTGATTTCCAGGTTCCTTCACTTGTAATTGTCTAGTTAAATGTCTGAGTTGGGTGTGCTGGATGGACTGAAGCCTCTTTTTTGGGTTGGGATGAGTATAATATTAAAGAAACTAGAGAGAATGAAGGGCACAGGCTGATCTTTGAGTGAATTGCACGCCTACCTCTACAGAATGGTAGTAAAGAACAAATTCATGATCATCCAGCACATAAAACAGAATTCCCCATTTTGTGTCATTCCACTTGGTGGGGTTTCTCCTCTACATCTGTTTTACTTGTCAGTTTTGTTCATCTAAATTATATGATCAGACACTAACAAATGCTCCTCACTCTTGTGCATTGTTCTGATTTGTGTTTATTTTTTAGCACCAGAAAAGTGCCACTGTAAGCCATGAGATGTCTGGTCTGAATTGGAAACCCTTTGTTTATGGTGGCCTTGCCTCTATTGTTGCTGAGTTTGGTAAGAATGTGAAAAATGACAAATCTGCATTTTATAGTACAGATGGTAAGGTATGGCGACAGTTATTTTTGGTGAAAACTAGAGAAAAAATGAAAAGAAGCTCACCCTGTTTGTTCTAAAAATTATTGTATTGCCAGGCGTGGTGGCTCATGCATGTAATCCTAGTGCTTTGGGAGGCTGAGGCAGGAGGATTGCTTCAGCCCAGGAGTTTTAGATCAGCCTGGGCAACATAGTGAGACCCTGTTTCTACAAAAAAAATTTAAAAAATTATAAAAATTAGCCAGGCGTGGTTGCGTGTGCCTGTAGTCCCTGCTACTTGGGAGGCTGAAGTAAGAGGATTGCATGAGCCCAGGAGTTGAAGTTTCCAGTGAGCTATGATTGGGCCACAGCACTCCAGCCTGGGTGACAGAGTGAGACCCTGTCTCTAAAAAATAAAATAAAAATAAGTTATTGTTTCAAAGCTATCAAATAATATTTTAAAGAAAGTACTATTAATGGTATGGCAAATGAAGTTAAGTCAAATTTAGGAAGCTTTTTTTGTAGTTTAGTGATTTGTTAATTTGCTAGGCTTAAGTAATATACCTGAAAATATAGAGGGAGTTGGATATGATAGACGTTTCTGTTATATTCCTGTACTAATGGTCTTTCTTTTATGCTAAATTGTTTATAAATCTCTTAGTAAGTATCCAAACTTCTTTTTTTCAAACCTCTATCCCATTTTTAGAAGAAAACATACTACCAAGATCAGACAAGATTCTTCTCTATTTGATTTTAATTCAGAAATATTTTTAGATTGTGACTTTTCATCTTCCAGATTTTCTCTTTCCTAAACTATTCATAAATGACTACAATCCACCAGTCTTCGTCAACTTTCTTGGTATATGCTCTGGTGTTGTGACATTCAGATCACTGGTGACCAGAGCTACATAATCTCCTTGTTAGTTTTAGAGCTTGAAATAGTCCTTGAAATATATTTTGTCAATGTAATGACCGCTTCTATGTGTTGACACAGAGAAAGAGGTTTGGTTTAAGAAATTTTCCCTCCAAGCCCTCTGCTGGTATTAGTCCTGAATTACCTAAGGAACCAGGATGAGTACAACCAAATAGGACTTTGCCAATATCTTTCATAATATTAGGGAACTATTTGTTTTTTGTAAACAAATAAAAAGAAAAAAAGCACTAAACTTTGTAATAGTATATAAGAGTGTCTTGAGCAGCAATCTCATGTATTCTTATCTTTGTGAAAATTTGGGGAGATTTTACGAGGGAGAGGTGAGGTAGCAGGGGGCAGGAAAGAGACTACTAAATGTCAGATTGTATGCTACAGATGAAACAAAAACATTTAAATTATTTTGCATTTACAGTATAATTAGGACAATCTTAAAGCACTTTATTATATCACAGTTTCATGTATACTGTGGGTCAAATGGTGCTGCCTATATACAGTATAGTAGATTTCACTTTAATACATACAACTCTTGTCCTCTGACACTCATATTCTAATAGAGATCTTCTGTGTGTTGTAAGAAGAATTTTGTCTTATGTTTCATATATTGTCATTGGCTTATATTTAGCCAAAACTTAACTGTGACTCTTTTGAAATATTTAAAAATGAGTGTGTCCCTTCATAGGAACGTTCCCTGTGGATCTTACCAAAACACGACTTCAGGTTCAAGGCCAAAGCATTGATGTCCGTTTTAAAGAGATAAAATATAGAGGGATGTTTCATGCCTTGTTCCGAATCTATAAAGAAGAAGGTGTATTGGCACTGTATTCAGGGTAAGACTGGATTCTTTCCTTATTTCATGAACAGAAGTGTTTTTTAAAGAAGTCATATATTTCAGCTGTCTGCTAGTTTGTACCCTTCATATTTACCATTTCAACTTGTAATTCAGTATTGATGTGTGTCGGTTTATATTTCACCTGCTTGCAAGTCTTGAGTTTTGGATTTGTGTTCATTTGGCTATGAATGATACATTTTAAAATGGGTATATCGTTGCAGCATGGGTATGCAGCAAGATGGTAAAATGGGTATATCATCTTGCTTTCCTGAGAGTCATCAATAGCCACTGTTAATAGCAGCACCAATTAATTGTATATATTTTTGTGATATTCTTCCTGAGTTGGCAAATACTGACTTACTCTAAAATTTTCCTCTTTAAAGAAATATTATTCTGGCAGTATAAACAGAAAATAAAGAATAATAGAGAGGGAGACCCATCTTCTTTTGGTCAATTTTTGATTAGCCATAAGTTTGTGGTTATTGTCCAGTTTGTAGTTTATCTGCTGCCATTTTCCTAGGCCACTCCTGCATCGAGGCTACCAGTTTATTGCTCAGAGAACAGACTCCAATTTTATTGTTAAAATAAGTTAGACTTAATTTAAAAGATAATTTTCTTGGGGAAGAAATCAAGTAATATGTCCTGAAGCAAGGTGATTTGTGGATTGTCTGTTTCACCTTGTTCTTTCATCAGCATGGATAATCACAAGATTTTTTTCTGATAGCAAGCAATAAAATCAGAAATATGCATATTTAGTCATCATTTTAAAATTCTAACTGTTTGTATTGCCGCTTTCTATTTATACCCCCTAAAGTATAGTTCTGCAATTTGGAAGAATCTCAAAGAAGGTATGAGTGAGAACATCTCCAGTTTAAAGGAGAACTTAAATAGGGTGATATCTTGGCTCTAGTACCTCCTCGTTGATAGAATTAAACATGTATCTGCAACTGTTAGGAAGTAGAAGTTGATTTTTTAAAAATCTCTATTAGGTGGGTAGTGGTATATAATTATTTCTATATATTGCTGGATTGAATTTGCTAATATTAAGGATTTTTTCATCTAAGTTCATGAGAAATAGTGGTCTGTAGTTTTTCTTTTTTGTACTATTTTTGTCTGGTTTTGGTATCAGGGTAATAATACTAGCCAAAATGAGTTGGGAAGCATCCCCTCTTGTGTTTTCTGAAAGAGATTGTGTAAGACAGATGTTAATTCTTTAAATGTTTTGTAGAATTCCCCAGTGAAATTATCCGGGCCTGGAGACTTCTTTTTTGGGAACTTTTAAATTATGAATTCAAATTCTTTAATGGTTATCTTTGTTTGGTCTGCTATAACCAAGTACCATAGACTGGGTGGCTTATAAACAACAGAAATTGAGTTCTCACAGTTCTAGAGGCTGGAAGTCTGAGATCAGGGTGCCAGTATAGTTGGGTTCTATTGAGGGCTTAGACTGCCAAGACTTTTCATTGTATCCTCACATGGCAGAAAGAGATCAAGAGAGCTCTATGTGATCCCTTTTGTAAGGGCATTAATCCCATTCATGAGGGCTTTACTCTCATGACTTAATCACCTCCCAAAGGCCCCACCTCCTAATACCATTGTGATGAGGGGTTAGGATTTGAACAGATGAATTTTGGAAAGATACAAACCTTCAGTCCATTGCAATGGTTATGAGACTTATTCAGATTATCCATTTTATCTTAGTTGAGTTTTGGTAGTTTGCTATTTTCAAGGAATCAGTTCATTTCTTTAAAATTGTTGAATTTATGAGTATAAAGTTGTCTATAGTATCCTCTTAATTATCCTTACAGGCTAATAATGGCTACAGGATTACAGGATTTGTAGCGCTGTTCCCTATTTCATTCCTATTATTGGTGATTTGTATTTTCTATCTTTTTATGAGTCTTGCTAGAGGTTTATCAGTTTTATTGACTTTTTTTTCAAAGAGCCAACTTTTTGTTTCATTGATTTTTCTGTTTTCCTGTTTTCAATTTCATTAATTTGTGCTCTTTATTATTTTCTTCCTTCTGCTTGCTTTGAGTTTATTTTGTTCTTCTTTTTATAGTTTCCTTAGGTAGGAACTTAAGATTACTGATTTGAGACTTTCCGTCTTTTCTAATTTAAGCATTTTGTGCTATAAATTTCCCTCAGCTCTGCTTTGGCTGCATCTCATATATTTTAATAGGTGGAGTTTTTATTTCCATTCAGGTCTGTGTATTTTTCAAATTTCCTTTGAGACTTCCTCTGACCAATGGATTGCTTAGAAGTGTGTTTTATTTCCAAGTGTTTGAGGATTTTCCTTATTGATTTCTGGTTTGATTCCATTATGATGAGAGAACCATATGGTCTCAATGATTTCAATTCTTTTAAATTTGTTGAGGTTTGTTTTATGACCTAGAGTGTGCGCTGTCTTGATAAATGTCTCATGGGTGCTTGCAAAAAGTTGTATTATGCAGTTGTGTGGGATGAGATAGGTAACGGAAATGATAGGCTGTCTAGGTATATAAAATCTGCAAGTGCATGTTTAGTATAATTAACTTTTCTTTCTTTCTCTTTTTTTTTTTGGCAGAATTGCTCCTGCTTTACTAAGACAGGCATCATATGGCACCATTAAAATTGGGATTTACCAAAGCTTAAAGCGATTATTTGTAGAACGTTTGGAAGGTCAGTATACTCACCCTCTTTTGAGGTACTCCCTTTGGATTGTTGAAATCATGCTTAATGAGAAGTGTTCATCAAAGGATGCCTGAGAATGGAGGACAATCACTGCAGGGACAAAGTGAGCTTGTCTTAACTTGGGATAAATCCTTGCAAGGTAAAAAATGGTTGAACTGCTCTTCAAATTTGTCTCTTTTCTTATCAAAAAAAAAAAAAAAGGCATCTGATCATCCCAGAAGAAACACAGAGGAATCTTGTCCAGAAAATTAATACTATCCTCATCAATAAGAGTACTTCAACTATAAGACATTTTCTAGCTGCCAATTTTGATAAGCTTTTGTTAGGTAAAATAATTGTAGGCTGTTATATTCTAGATCCTAATGTACCTATGGCCACCTTACCCACATTCAGCATTATCATGTGTCACTCTATTCGCTGCTGCAGCATTTCTAGTCTGATGCTGTACTAAATGGTTATATTACCATAGGACTGGGGCTGTTGGATGGTTGGGGACAGCTGGAGAGCCGTTCAGTTGGTAATGTCCTTTGAATCACTTTATTGTCCTAAATCAGCTTTTTCTGGAGCCTCCTCTTTGGGAATCCTGAAGGGTTTCCTTCTACCTCTTTGTAAAATAATTTTCTTTCATGGATTCTTTGCTTGGGTTTATTTAGTTTCTATTTGTAGGCTCTTCATGGTGAGGAGGATATAATTTTGAAGATTTTGAAGATATAATTTTGAAGGAATAATTTTGAAGATACAATTTTCATTGTAGAATAATATGCTCTGTGGTTTCTTTTTTCTGGCTGAGGGAATTTAGTTCTAAATGATGTTTTTTTCACATTCAACTAAAGAAGCCTTCTGTAAATTAACAGAGACCAGGAGAGAATTAAGGCCTGTCAAAATTAATTTTAAATTTATTCATTTATTTTTATTTTAGAGACAGAGTCTTACTCCATCACCCAGGCTGGAGTGCAGTAGCATGATCATAGCTCACTGTAGCCTCGAACTCCTGGGCTCAAGTGATCCTCAGCCTCCAAGTAGCTAGGACTACAGGTGTATGCTACCACACCTGACTAATTTTTAAATATTTCATAGAGGTGAGGACTTGCTATGTGGCCCAGCCTGGTCTTGAACTCCTGGCCTCAAGCAATCCTCTTGCCTCAGCCTCCCAAAATGCTGGGTATACAGGTGTGAGCCACTGTGCCTGGCCAATATTTAGATATATTTAGATAACTTTTTTGTATTAGACATAAGATTTTATCTTTTAATGTTCAGTTTCTGAATCTTTAGAGTTGACGATTATCCAGAACAAGACTTAAAAAAAAAAAATCATGTTTTTTAGATGTTTGAAGGGGAAATACCACATTCTGAATTCATGTGGGGTATTGACATGTTATGTAGAAGAATAGGACATGTTCTAGTGTCCTTCAGAATTAATGATTTTTTTAAGAAATTATATTTTACAATTTTTATATATTTTAGTACTGACTTGGGATCTAGAAATATTTGAGTTTTTTTAATTTTCATAAGCTTTGTAGTTCATTTCTAAAGTCATGTCTCTAAACAAGCTTCTTTTCTTCTTATAGCTCAGTACTCTGCTCTCAGAAACTGGTGCCTAATACAAACAGACCTTTCCTTTTTTTTCCTTTTTACAGATGAAACTCTTCTAATTAATATGATCTGTGGGGTGGTGTCAGGTGTGATATCTTCCGCTATAGCCAATCCCACTGATGTTCTAAAGGTAAGAGATGTATGCAATGTGATTTAAAAAGAGCATGAGCTTTGAGTCAGATTTGGGTTCAGATTCCCCACTTGATGGCTATAAAATCTTGGGCAAATCATTTAACTGCATTAAGCCTCAGTTTCCTCATTTGTAAAATGAAGATAAGGCAGTGCTTATAGCATAGGGTCGTGAAGGATTAGAGATAATATATGTAAACTACCTATCATTGCATTTGGTAGTAGATAATAAATAGTAGTCAATTTATTATGATATCATTAATCCATTGGTCTTCAAACTGGGGTATGGTAGCCCCTGTAGATTCTGTCCAAGGGCTATACAGTTTTACGGGAATCAATTTCCAGGTCCCTTATTTTCATTTGTACTATTTTCTAAAACTGGTCTGAGAATGAATCTATGTTTAGAATAGCCCTTTCCCCACTTTACAGAACATTCCCCACCCATTCCTAATCTTAGTATGATATGTTGACCTGTAGTGTAACCTGGAGTATCAAACAAAGGAATAAATCGCAATAATATTTTTGGAGAAGCCTCCTTTAATAACTAATTGGGGTACCTTAAGTCTGTGATTCCTCTTTCTCTCTCTCTCTTTTTTTTTTTTTTTGAGATAGAGCCTCACTCTGTTGCCTGGGCTAGAGTGCCATGGTGTCAGCCTAGCTCATAGCAACCTCAAACTCCTGGGCTCAAGCAATCCTTCTGCCTCAGCCTCCCAAGTAGGTGGGACTACAGGCACGCGCCACCACGCCAGGCTAATTTTTTCTATTTTTAGTAGAGACAGGGGTCTCACTCTTGCTGAGGCTGGTCTCAAACTCCTGACCTCAAGCAATCCTCCCGCCTTGGCCTCCCAGAGTGCTAGGATTACAGGTGTGAGCCACCGTGCCCAGGCTTCTCTGTCTTATTAATATTTCTATTAAAGGTGAGATTTGGCTTTTAAAATGATATATTTTGGCCTTTGTTGGGATATTCTAAATTCAGAATGCTGATTTATTAAGAATATAATTGGATTTCTTTAAGATTTTTATCAAATCACAGAGTGAAACATTTTAATATCAATTTTCATCTTTATCTCATAAAATGGTAAACATTTTCTACTTACTAACTTATTTAAATTTACGATTAATTAAAAGCACAAAATATATGATTAAAATATGAGAGGATCCCAAAGTTTTAAAAAATTATTTTAAAGGGATTATGAGAAAAAGGTAAGAGGACACATGCTTCATTTGAGCACTGGTGAAATCACTAGTGGCTAGGTTAGTGAAGGAGAGATCTATTGCAATTCAGAGAGTTTTGAGAACTGAGAGAGTGACTTAAAAACAGCACACATGAAAAAAAAAACAATGGTGGCTGACAGAGAAAAAATATGAAATAGTCTTTCTGGACTAAAGTGAGAGTAATTTAGCTACAGAATTTTCATATCGTTTTAGATTTACAGAACAAGTATTTATGAAGAGAATTTACTGTGTCCTAAAACTCTAAAATATTTGCAATATAATCATACTTGTTAGAATGTGCTTTTCAAGAATAATACTTAACTATCTGAAACTTGCTTTCTTATCCAACTGGATCCTAGACTTAATGACCTAAGTGATTCACTTTCAATTTCTCATACCTCTGACCTGTCTGGGCAAAATTACAATCATTGACCAATGATACCATCCACTTTTTCCTTTCTTACACCTCAGTAGGACTGATTAGTGCTGGGGGGAAAAGTCACAAGCTTAGACTGTGGCCATGCCGATATGATTTATGATCACTGTTGGGCTGTTCAGTCTTTTCATTATCCTTGGGCAGCTCTTTCTCCTATCCTCAAGGACATTTTAAACCTTCAAGCCTTTTGTTAGCTCTGTGTTCCTCTTAATCTTAGCAGACAACTCCACCTCCTATGGCCTTGCCTTACACCTCTCAACTTCTTGTCCTTTCACCCTTCACCTATAAACTTATTTATATCCATACCCATCCTTACTTCATCTCTACTGTAGTGGTTCTCAAAGTATGGTTCTCCAGCATCAGCATTACCTGGGAACTTGTTAGAAATGCAAATTCTCAGGCCCTACCCCACACCTAGTTAATCAGAAAGGTGTGGGATGGGGCCTAGCAGTTTGTGTTTTGACAAGCCCTCCAGGTGGTTCTGATACACAGTCAAGTTAAAAAACCCTGGCTTTACTCTGCTCTTATTCACTTCTGTTTCATTAGGAACCCTTCTCTATCATTTATTCTCTTTTTCTCTTATCTTCAGCCTCTTCCTCTTTACTGGTTACCTCCCCTCAAATGATAAATATGTTTAAGTCTTTCTGTTCTATAATACTTCTTCTTGACCCTCTGACTTCCTCAGAATACCACCTTTTTCTTCCTTTCTCATCCGGATTTTACAAAGAGTAGTCCTTACCCTCAATCCCTCCATAACCTGCTATAATCACTCCTGCTACTTGATTGAAACTACTCTCCCCAAGGTCAGCAGCAATGTCCACATTATCCAATCCAGTGGACATTTAGTTCTTATCTTACTTAACCAATTTTGACTAATTCCTTTTACTTGAAGTTCTCCTTTCATTTTGACACCACAATATTTAGATTCTTCTAGTTTGCATACTCCTTGGTTTCATTTATGGGCTTTTATTCTGCACATACTGTAAATCTCTTTCACTGTATCAGGGTATACAGGATAAGCTGCTATAACAAAGAAACTAAAAAAATACAAGGCCTCAGACAATATACAAGTTTATTTCTCTCTCATGTAACAGTCTAGAGGAGAACAGTTTATGCTGGTGGGGCAGCCCTACTCCATGCAGTCATCCAGGATCCAGGTTCCTTCGATTTTGTTGCACTGCCATTTATCTCCTAGGGCAAGCATTGGCAAACTACTATCTGTGGGCCAAATCTGGTCCACTGACTGTTGAAAATAAAGTTTTATTGGAACACAGCCACTGCATTTGTTTATGTACTGTCTATGGTTGCTTTTATGAGTCAGTGGCAGAGCTGAGTAGTTGGGACAGAGGCCTTAAGTCCTGGAAAGCCTAATATATTTACTGTCTGGCACTTTATAGAAAAAGTTTGCTGACCTCTGTCCTGTGGTATTTAAAAAATCTATATGGTTGAAGTTCGACCACCACCACACCTACATTCCCATGGGAAGAGAGAGAGTCAAGGGAAAGCATTTTCCTTTTGTTTCGTCAAAAATAAAATCAGATTAAGTTAGGAAAAATTTAAAAGTTTATTGTCATACAGTAAAAGAAAGTACAGATCACGATCCAGGATACTTCAAACCAAGTGATAAGCAGCTCACCTTATAGCAGTTACAGCACAGTTTATAAAGCACAGAGGAGGAAGTATTTTCACCTTTTTCTTGATTGGCTGTTATAAATTATTGTTCTTTTAAAGGCAAACAGCTGTTTAAGCTTATTGTCTATAGTCGATTGGTTTCATTTCACTGAAGCATGCTGACAAGGACGTAAAACTTACGTTCTGTGTTTATGATTAGAGAGAGAATTTTGGGGGAAATAAGGATGACATAAGTTTTGCTTACCTGGTCATGGGCGTTTGGCCTTCGGGTATATCTCATCTGCGGCCTACATTTTTGTTAACAGTTTAAATCTTTAAATATGTAGCTTTTTGTTTTTTTTTTTTTTTTTTGAGACAGAGTCTCACTCTGTTGCCTGTGCTAAAGTGCCATGGCATCAGCCTAGCTCACAGCAACCTCAAACTCCTGGGCTCAAGTGATCCCTGCCTCAGCCTCCTGCGTAGCTGGGACTACAGGCACACGCCACCGTGCCCGGCTAATTTTTTCTATTTTTAGTTGTTTGGCTAATTTCTTTCTATTTATAGTAGAGACGGGGTCTCGCTCTTGCTCAGGCTGGTCTTGAACTCCTGAGCTCAAGCAATCCTCCTGCCTCAGCCTCCCAGAGTGCTAGGATTACAGGTATGAGCCACCGTGCCCGGCCTTAAATATGTAGTTTTTGATAAACAATTTCAAACATACCAAAGAGTAGAGAATAATAATAGTACAGTGAACATCTTTGTATGCATCACCTAGATTCAATGGCTGAGATTTTGCTATACCTGCTTTATTATTCCTTTTTTCTGAATTCTTTTAAGGAACATTCCAGATATTTTCATTTCCCCTAACATATTTTAATGTACATGTCATAAAAGGAATGGTTTCTTACATAACCATGATGCCATTGTTACAGCTAACAAAATTAACATAATTCATTGGTAACATCTGATAATCTATGTTCAAATTTCCAGACTGTCTTATATATTTTACAGTTGATTTATTTAACTTGGGATCCGAACAAAGTCTATACATTACATTAATAGTTATGTTTGTTAAGTCCCTTTTACTGTAAAGTACCCCACTGCCACCCACACACATTTTTTTTTCCTTTTTACCATTAACTTGTTGAATAAACTGGATCAGTTGTCCTGTAGAATTCCCAAGTTCTGGATTTGTCTGTTTGCTTCTTTGTGAGGTCATTTAACTTATTCCTCTAAACCCTCTATTTCTGTAAATGGAAGGTACCTGTAAAGGTCATACTGAGTCATGTGAGGAGGCATACGATATTTGGTTGTCCCAATATTAGGGATGTTAAGATTGATCAGTAAATTTCCGGTGTGACAGCCTTATTCCTCCTTTGTAAAGTTTCCTGTTGACCCTTCATCTAATGGTTTCCTCTGTTGGTGACCATTACCTGAATCAGTTATTTCACTGGAGGCTGCAAAATGGTGATTTTTCTAATTCTGTCATTCCTTCCATGTTTCTTAGCTAGAATTCTTCTGCAAGGAAGAATTTTTTCTCATTAAGCAGGGCTGTTTGGCTATTCTGAAATACAGGCAATTTCCTATGAAACAAGAGACAGGGAAGTTTCAACCACTATTTCTGTTCACATTTCATTCCGAAGGACTTAGTTCCATCGCTATATTTAGCTGAAAGGAAGGCTGGGAAATGTCTCTAATTGGGGGACCATGTGCCCAATTAAAACTCTAATTATTGAAGAAGGGGAGGATAGATGTTGGGGGACAACTAGTAATCTACCACAACTACCCAGCCAGATCTAGTGAGTCATCCAGACTGGAAACCTAGATCATCCTTGGTTCTTCTATCTCTATTTCCTTTTAGTATTGAATCAGGTATCAAGTTCTGTAGATCTCATAGATATTTTTTAAATTTGTTGTTTCCCCACCATTCCTATTATAGGCCCTCGTCTCAGAAGCCTCCTAACTTGGTTTTTCACACTAGTGTGTACTTTCTCAACCCATCTCCAGACTGAAGCCAGAGTGATCTAAATCCATATCTGATCTGCTACGTATTGCTTCTTTGCTTTTATGCATGTAGCTCTCTTTTTTCCTGCAATGCCTTTTCTCCTTTTCCTGGTAAATTTGTCCTTCAAGACTATGCTCAGAAATAGTGGCAGACCTAGGGTGAAAGAAGCAAGGCACTCCCCTTGGGTACAAAATGTAAGAGGGTACCAAAAAACTCAATAATCAATATAAGTAACATTTTATGTAATATTTTTCAAAAAATCAAAATTAATGCAAAAAACTAATAATAAACCAGATATAAAAATTTTATATAATTCATTTTACTCACCTCACCCTAATGTTGGCTCTGTTGAATCCTAGCTTTAGTTAAAATTTTGATATTTGATCCATCATGGATTTTTGTGGATTGATTTGGATTTTTTGAAAATATTGCATGAAGATACTATTTATTTTGATTACTGAGCATTTTGTGCCCCCTTACATTTCTCACCTAAGGAAAGTACTTCACTTGCCTCACTCTAGTCCTGGTCATGCTCAGGAATCACCTCCTTAAAGACATCTTCTACTTACCATAGGGTATTTGTAGTTTTGATTAGTCTTTATGGTAGTTTGTATCTCGATTTATTGGGCTTAGGTTTTTATTTCAAAACTCTTAGTAGTAACAGTTGACTTTCTGCATAAAAGCATGCTGCTATTACATGACTTACCAAGGACATTTATTGAAATCTTGAATGCTAGAGTTGTGCTTCATGAAAATCAGGCATACATTTGGGCACTAGCATTTAGTGACTGACTCCTATGATTGATTATATGTGTTTGGAGTCTGTGGGAAATTGTACCAAATCTTTTACATGACTATTTAATACTGTATTTCCTTTCTTGTAGCTCTAAAGACCACTTGGCAAATATAATACCATGCTTTTTACAAATAAAACTCAATTTAAGGTCTTGTAAGCATAAAATTACATTTTAAAACATTTTTTGCTTTTTATAATTACATAAGCAATGCATGTTCAATGTAGAAAAAATGGAAAGCAGAAAAAAAAAACAGAGAAAAATGCTTACTTGTAGCCTTACCACTCAGACATAAACCACTGTCAATATTTGGATGTGTGTGAACCTCCAGTCTCCTGGTGTTTAGGGATATATTTAAGCTTACATGTTTTTAATAAAAATGACACATATACTACTTAGTAACCTTTTTATATTTAGAAATTAATTTTTGACATCTTTCAATATCAACAAATATTGTCTAACAGAATTTTATGGCTCCATAGTATTTCATTAAATGGATATATCATAATTTATGTAACCAATCTGTGTTGTTGTTTTTGGATATTTAGGTTTCTAATTTTCCACTAATCATATTTTAAATAAATCATTTTCTACACTTGTTGAGTATTCGTTCTTCCTTTTCCCCAAATTTTCTAACTTCAGAAATGATGGACTTAGTATGACGAATGTGATGAAAATCGTCTTTATAAAACACACTTTGACATAAATTACGTTCTTTCTATATACAGTTTAACTTATTAATTTCATCATAATAGAGATTTTTCTGATAATTCCCAAATACTGTTTTCTTAATTTTAAAGGAGTAAAACATCTCATTTTGGTTCTTTCTGTCAAAACAAAATGTTCACCTCTTGTTTTAGATTCGGATGCAGGCTCAAGGAAGCCTGTTCCAAGGGAGCATGATTGGCAGCTTCATCGATATATACCAACAGGAAGGCACCAGGGGTCTGTGGAGAGTAAGTACCCTTTTCCTGGTAGTGTTCTATGCTATCTGTTCTAGAATTTGCAAAGAAAACTTTTTTTTATGTAAAGCCATAAAATTGTGAATTATAATAGGGTAAGAAACTCCTCATCACCTATGAAAAGACCAAAACTTATCAGTGGTCTTTATTTCTGCTTAACATTTGGGGATTGTATATGTGGGGAAAGTTATTATATTATTTGAGATAGCCATTTTGGTTTGTTTACATTCACAGTGAATTTAGTTCTTCAGTGTTTTTTTATTTTTGCCAGTTCTGTACTAACATAGCAATATATGTCTCTGTGGTGTTTACGTTCAAAAGTTGTTACCTAAAACAAACTTTTTTAACCTTATAAAAAGTAGAAGATAGTATAAAATATTGAGAAAATACAGAAAAGTAAAAAGAAAAAAATCCAGCAGTCCCACCACCTAGAGATAATTTCTGTTGACATTTTGTCATATTATCTTTGTCTTCTATCTATACTTTGCCTTTTTGTTGTCATCGTTGCAGTAATTTTTAATCCACTTTTAATCATTAAATATTGTAATATTAATAAGGCTACTAGTAGAACATACAGAGGGTAGAATTGGGAAATCCATTATAGTCTTTTAAATAAAAACAAGAGCTTTGCTATTTTTCTTCCTTTGTAATTTTCTTTAACTTATGATTAAAAATTTCAAACATAAAGAAAAATTGAAAGAGTAGAACTATGAACTACATACCCATGACCTGGATTAAATGACTGTAAAGTTTGACCATATTTGCTATATTTATGCTTTTCTTTTTTAAGCTAAACTATATGAAAGTAAGTTACAGACATCATAGCACTCACCTAAATACTTCACTGTGCATTCCCTAAGAATAAGAATATTCTCCTACATAATAACAATACCATTATTACATCTAAGAAAATTAACAATAAGTCCCTAATACCTAATATCCAGTACATATTAAAAATTCCTCTATTGATGAGACCAAGCTAGTTTTCTTTTCTTTTTTTTATAAGAGATGGGAGTTTCACTATGTCACCCAAGCTGACCTGAAATTCCTGGGCTCAAGCACTCCTCCCACCTCAGCCTCCCAAGTAGCTGGGACAATAAGTGCTGGATGTCATGCCCGGCTTCAGGCTAGTTTTCTTAGAGAACGTTTCCTTGTGGTGTTTAACTTGGTCTTCTATCCCCTGTATTTCCAATAAACTGAAGGTTGGGTCCGTTGGCTTGATTAGATCCATGTTAAACATTTATGGTAGGAGAACTTCATAGGTGATGCTGTATATTTCATATTTCATCACAACAAGAGGCACATAATGTTAGGTTGTCCCATGACTAGTGGTGTCAAATTTGATTACTTGATAGGATGATGTCTACCAGATCTCACCATTGTAAAAGATAAGTTTTTTCCCCCTTTGCATTTAGCAAGTAATCTGTGGGGTGATAGTCTAGCAGCATGTATATATCCTGATATCTAATCATCTTTTACCTAATGGTCTTCACATCCATTCATGATCCTTGAGATTTACTTTTTGATAGCAGCAGGGTACACTTTCTTGATTAGTATAATTTAAAACCAGAAGATGGAATTAACTAGAACTTTCTCACAAACTGATACCAAGGGACAAAAGACAGAGCAATATGTAGAATTGGAGATTTGTCAGGAGAGCACAGCTACTTTATTTTTTATTTTTAATTGTGGTATATTGCACATAACCTAAAATTTATCATCTTAACCATTTTTAAGTGTATGGTTCAATAGTATTAAGTACATTCACATTGTTGTGGAACTCACCTCCAGAACTCTTCATCTTGCAAAACTCAAACTATACCCATTAAACAACTCCCCATTTCTCCTTTCCCCAGCCCCTGGCAACCCCCATTCTACTTTCTGTCTCTATAAATTTTACTACTCTATAGGTACCTCCTGTAAGTGGAATCATACAGTGTTTGTCTCTTTGTGACTGGCTTATTTCGCTTAGCATAATGTCCTCAAGGTTCATCCATGTGGTAGCATATGTCAGAATCTTCTTCC
The DNA here is from genome assembly GCF_000956105.1 of Propithecus coquereli. Lineage (NCBI taxonomy): Eukaryota > Metazoa > Chordata > Mammalia > Primates > Indriidae > Propithecus > Propithecus coquereli. The sequence continues at coordinate 6,431,363 of NW_012149952.1, forward strand.
TTTTTAAAGCTGCATGATATTCCATTTTATGTATATACCACATTTTCTTTATCCATTCAACCATTGATGGACACTTGGATTCACAATACCTTTTGGCTATTGTGAATGATGCTGCTGTACATGAGTGTGCAAATATCCCTTTGAAACCTTGCTTTCAGTTCCTTTGGGTATATATCCAGAAGTGGAATTGCTAGATTATATGGTAATAATAAGTTTATTTTTGAGGAAGTGAACATAGCTACTTTTATGATCCAGGCTACTTACGTGACTTAGGCACGTAACATAAAGAAGTGAAGTACAGGCTGAGTGTGGTGGCTCACACCTGTAATCCCAGCACTTTGGGAAGCTGAGGTGGGAGGATCACTTGAGGCCAGGAGTTTGAGACCAGCCCAGGCAACACAGTGAGACCCTGTCTCTACAAAAAATAAAAAAAAAAATTAGCCAGGTGTGGTGGTGCATGCCTGTAGTCCCAGCTATTTGAGAGGCTGAGGCAGGAGGATTGCTTGAGTTCAGGAGTTTAGGTTGCAGTGAGCTATGATGATGCCATTGCACTCTAGCCCGAGTGACAGAGTGAGACCTTGTCTCAAAAAGAAAAAAAAAAGAAGCAAAATACATTGTGTTATGAATTCTGTTGAGACTGACATGTTTTATTTGTGTATTACAAATATAGGAATATTTTTTCATTTCAACAAAGAAATATGTTTGTATTTATCTTCAAACACATGGTTCTCTTAGTCTGTTTTATTTTCCTGCTTTGATTGTATTAATAACATGGGTACTGGAAACATTTTACTTTCTTCCTAACTTCATTGTAAGAAAAAAAACAGCACAAGTACGATAACAAAGTGTAACCGGCACTTACCTCAGAGTTGGAAAGACAGTAGTGTGGTGGGGACAGTGGTGAACTGGAGAGCACTAGCCCTGTTGAAAGAGGACAGCTGCTCCTCAGCTCCAGCCCTTTGCTGCCATGCACTGATGGTGTGCCCAGTGTGGCCAAATATTCTGGCCTTTCAAGAGAAGCTGGGTTTCTATGTGAAATATCCTGATTTTTTTACATGTTGACAACTTATTCAATCTTAGAAACACTGTGTGGGCCACACAAAACATGTCTATGGCCTCATTTCAGCCTGTGGGCTCCAGTTTGGAGCCTTACTATTCACCAAACTAATCTTCTGTGAAGGTCACCCTTTTTAACAGAGTAAAACATGCAGAAGAGTCAAAGAGAAGGCACTGTTTGGCTAGCCACATCAGCAGAATCAAGCATCTCAGCACAGCTACATCGTTTCCACTTAGTATATTGAGTTTGGGAACTTAGAGATGATTGAACACTTTAATATAACAGTTATCCCAGAAAGCAGTTGTCCCTGTGGTATGTTATTTTTAATTTTTTTTTTAAGAGACGGGGTCATGCTCTGTTACCCAGGCTGGTATACAGTGGTGCCATCATAGCTCACTGCAGCCTCGAACTCCTAGGCTCAAGCGATCCTCCTGCCTGAGCCTCCTGAGTAGCTAGGATTACAGGTGTGAGCCACCACACCTGGCTCTAGACAACCACTACTCTACTTTCTGTCTCTATAGATTTGCCAATTCTAGATATTTCACATAAATGCAATCGTACAGTATGTAGTCTTCTGTGACTGGCATCTTCCATTCAACATACTATTTTCAAGGTTCATCCATGTTGCAGCATGTATCAATATTTTATTTCTTTTTATGGTTGAATAATAATTCCATTGTATGGATATGCCACATTTTGTTTATCCCCTCAGCCCCAAATGAGCATTTGGGTTTTTGTACTTTCTGGCTATTATGAATAATGCTACTATGAGCATCCATGTACATATTTTTACATGAACACATGTTTTCAATTCTCTTGGGTATATACCTAGGTGTGCAATTGCTGGGTCATATCGTAATTCTGTTTAACTTTTTGAGGAAATGCCAAATTGTTTTCCATAGTGGTTGCCCCATTTTACATTCCTACCAGTGGTATAAGGGTTCCAATTTCTCACATCTTTACCAACACTTGTTTTTTTACTTTTAAAAAATATAGCCATTCTAGTAGGTATGAAGTGGTATGTCATTATGGTTTTGATTTGCATTTCCCTAATGACTAATGATGTTGAACATCTTTTCATATGCTTATTGGCCATTCATATATCTTCTTTGAGGGAAATGTCTTCCGATCTTTTGCCCATTTTTAATTGACTGTTGTGTTATAAGTGTTCTTTATATATCCTGGATACTAGTTCATTAGCAGATATATGATGGGCAAATATTTTTTTGCATTGTATGGGTTGACTCCTCGTGTTCTTGGTGGTGTCTTTTGAATCACATAAGTTTTAAATTGTGATTAAGTCCAATTTATCTATATTTTTCTTTTGTCTCTTGTGCTTTGGGTGTCATATCATTGTTTTATTTTTAATATAGCAAGTGAATTGGGAATTTATGAGTGTTCCAGTATTAGTCGTTGATTTGAAAGAGTGACCTCTGTACTTCAGACTTGGATTTTTCTGGCACTTTTAAACTCCTGACCTATTTTGTTCACTTTAAGACTTATGTCATTCCCTTTGTATTTCCTTGGTGTCTAATGTCACTTGTGTTTCATAGGGTGTGGTCCCAACTGCTCAGCGTGCTGCTATCGTTGTGGGAGTAGAGCTACCAGTCTATGATATTACCAAGAAACACTTAATCTTGTCAGGAATGATGGGCGACACAATTTTAACTCACTTCATGTAAGTAAGTAGGATAGGTTGTGCTCATTCTGTATTTCCAGCATTTTGAGCAAACCTCTTTTACTGAAGTCCTCAAGTGGAATTGACAACTGGTACGTATGGCCTAAATACCCTTGTCTCTCCTATCACCAGAACTTCAAACCTTCTGAACACTTTACACTTCACAGAGATCTCAGGTGGTATGGTATTTGGGTCCTTGGGAGCAGTGTCTAATACAGCAGCCTACCAGAGGTCTATAGAATTTGCATGTATTCATACACAGCCTCTATATCTAGTAAGCACATCTGTTATTTGCTTTGGTTAATTTTGTATGAGAAAGCAAACTTTTCTCAATGGGAATGAGAAAAAAGGGTGAAATTTTATAGGGTCTGTGAAACTAGAGCACAGCTTTTGGCTGAAGACTGTTGTTAATCTCATGTTACATTTTCTTTGTCTTGCAACCTTTATGACATTTTGCTACTCAAATGCATTTGGCATTTGATATGGTGGTTTAAAAATTTTATGTAACTAATAGATGGTGTGTGATATTTCCTGCTTAGGGATCTTGTTAGGTTTATAAACTGTCTCGTTTAAGAAAGAGGCTAAAAAAAAAAAAGAAAGAAAGAGGCTAAGTTTCAGATTGAAAACTGAAGGGACAACCTTTGAATGGTGTTTCTCTAGTATAGATTTCCTTTCTCTTTAGGTCATAGTGAAAGGGCAAGCACCAGGTTTTATCTAATGGATCTGAATTATTATACATTTATGGTTGGCCTAATTTCTGTTTAAGTGGGCAGAGGGTGAAAGTGGGGGAATCTATCTTCTCAAAGTTTAGTGCCAGTTTCATCTTTAGTTCCAGCTTTACATGCGGTTTGGCCGGGGCTCTGGCCTCCAATCCAGTTGATGTGGTTCGAACTCGCATGATGAACCAGAGGGCAATCGTGGGACATGTGGACCTCTACAAGGGTACTTTGGATGGTATTTTGAAGGTATGCACATTGTGGATTTGGGGTACATTTTAGTTTTCTTTGATGTCTCAGACCTTTCAGTCTTATTATTAGTTGCTACATATCATTCTGAAGATGAAAGAATCATTATGCATATTTTTAGTAGCCTCTCAGAATCATTCCCAGGTTAAAAAAAAAAAAAAAAAGCTGTCTCCTTGGCAATCTGGTGAGTGGTCCTTAATATTATTATTCCAATTCAAGTGCTTGAGAATACAGGATACTTTATTAATAGTACCATGTAGAATTATTGATAGAAAAGACTTAATATATCCCTATTTGCCCACTTCAGATAAGACAGAGGCCATGTAATAGAAAACCTGGTACTTAAAAAAAAAAAAAAAACGAACCCTGGTACTTGATTTCGGTTCAAGGTCGTGCTATTGTTCACTTTGGCTTTGCAAGTTTCTGCTGTTATGTTTGTAGGAAACTGAATATCACAAATGTATTATGCAATTACTGGTGATACTACTGCTACAAAAACAAATTTAGGGCTAAAACGTAATTTTGCTATATGGTTTCTCTGCTAGTATCAGTTTTGTTTAACATTTATTATATATCAGGCACCATTTTAGTAGTTACAGAGAAATTATAGCTATTACAAAAGTACTGTATGTATACAAACAGATAATCAGTGCAGCCTGGTAAGTGATAAACTCAGAGTTCTATGGAAGGAAATTTTAGCCCAATTTGAAAGTTTGAGATACACTCCTTGTAGGTGGTGGTATCTTGAATAATAACTAACATTTGTTTACACCATAGAGTAGAGAAGAAAAGGTAAACAGAAAAAAGACAAAAAAAAAAAACATTTGTTGAGTGCTTTATTGTGTGTCAGGAACTATCCTAATGAGACTTAGATGTATTCATTCATTTAATCCTCACCATTGCCCCATGAGGTAGACACTGAAGCAGTGAGAGATAAGTGACCTGCCCAGGTTTTCACAGCTCGTAAGTGGGAGAGCTAGAATTTAAACTCAGATCATTTGGCTTCAAACTGACATTTTTAACCTCTACACTATTATATCTTCCTCATATTGGTGGCTAAGTGTTAGTTAAGTTATAAGGGTATTGAATGCTATAGTGAGGTGCTTGGACTTTTTTTTAGTAACTTGATGGGGAGTTATTGTAAGCTTTTAGAGCTGGACATGGTAGCTTATGCCTGTAATCCCAGGTACTCAGGAGGCTGAGGTGGGAGGATCGCTTGAGCCTGGGAGTTTGAGACCAGGGCAACATACGGAGATCCTGTTTCAAAATGAAACAAACAAACAACAAAAAAAGAGAATGCTTTTAATCAGGTCAGATTTGCATTTTAAATAAATAACTCTGGCTTTGTGGAGACTGGAATTTATGACACTGGTTCTCAATTTTGGGTGCACGTTGGAATCACTTGGGGAACTTTCACAGATCCCTTCTTTACTTTAGACCAATTAATTCAACCTAAGGAGTAAGACCTAGGTGTCAATATTTTCAGAACTTTTCAGGTGATTGCAGTGTTCAGGTTGAAGACCCCTAATCTAAGGGGATAATCCTGGAGCAGGGGTTCTTAAAAGTTTAACATGCATCAGAATCACCTGGAGGGCTTGTTAAAATGCCATTAGCTTGGCCCCATCTCCAGATTCTGATTCAGTAGGTCTGGAGTGGGACCTGAGAATTTGCATTTTTAACAAGTTCTTAGGAAATTCTGATGCTGCTAGTATGGGGATCACATTTTGAGAACAATTGACCTAGAGAGGGAAGCTGATTAGAAGGCTCTTATAGTGATCTGAGCAAGAGGGGATGAAGGGCTGAACTTGAGCATGACATTGAGTATATAGAAGATGGAATGGAGTTGAGAATAATTTAGTTAATAAAGTCAACAGGATTTGGTTGACTGTGGGGTGGTATGGGAGAAAGGAGGTGTCAAAGATAACTTCTGGGTTTTTGCAGTTGGTGACCAGATGGTGGCATTCATTGACAGAGGCATCACAGAAGGAGGAGCAGGTTTTGTGGGAGACATCATAGTTTTGGACACTTAGTTTGATATGCACGAGGAACATCCAGTGGATACATTTGAATATACTAGCCCTAACTCAGGAGAGACTTCATGGATATAGACAAGAGCCTGTGGAGTCATTATCACACAGGTGGTACAGAACTGTGGAGGGAGTTGACCAAGGAGTGCAGGTAGAGGAGTTCACAACCTTTTTGCCTTCCCAGCATACTGGAGTACTGTAAAACTTCCCAGTAATAGTTATTCACTGAGGCATTGATTCTCAGACTCTAGAAAGTATAGTTTGACAAAAGCCCCCTTTGGTATTTCCACATTTGACAATCACTAGTGTAGGGAGAGGAGCAGTGGGCCAAGGAAAGAACACTGGGGAATACCAATTTTTAAGGGCTTGGCAGGTGAGGAACCAGGAGACACCAAAAGGTAACAGTTCAAAAGATATGAGGAAACTTAGGAGAGAGTAGTGTCATGGAAGCCAAGGGAGTGATGAGTTTTAAGAAGGAATGAGTTGTTATTTAATGCCACATATAATAGAGAGATCCAGTATGATAAAGACTGTAAAGTGTCTGTTGGATTAATATTTTCCAGAGGAGGATTGGCGAATTGATGTTTGCAATAGCCAGATTGCTGTGCATTGAGGAGTGTGTTAAATCATTCATTCATTCAATTAAAAAAAGGAGTTTGTGTCTTATATGTGAGGCACTGTTCTAGGGTGGTGAGGATATATTGGTGAACAAAACAGTCCGTGCCTTCATGACACTTAAATTCTAATAGAAGGAGATAGATAAATACATAGGAAGTAAGGATAAGTAGACAAGTATAAAGCATTCTTTCAAGAAGATTGGCTAAGAGGAGATAGAAGGTACAATAATATAGTAATAGCTAGCATTTATTGAATGCTTATTATGTGCCAGACACTATACGTAGAGTATATCCGTTAACTCTCACAGCAACCCTGTGGAGTAGATATTACCTTTCCCATTTTATAAATGAGGAAACTTAGGTTCAGAGTTAGCAGTAATTTACTCATGACATAATCCAGGTTCTGTCTGATTCCAAAGTTTGTACTTAGGATCACTATGCTGTGTTGTATCTGCAGAAACATAATTTTTATGTTGATGGTAACCTTTAAGTATTTAACATTTTCTCACTGATTCATGTACTTACTATTAAAATTCTTTAAAATGGCTTTGCTCTATATTGTCATTATACATAATAGTATCATACTTTATTATTTTTCATTTCATCCTTAAGTGTCCCAAAACACTTTGGTGAATGGAGTCATGCATTTATCTCTGACATAGAAAAAAATAGCTGCACATCTCATCTTGTCATCCCCATCTAAAATCCTTTAATCCTTCTCATTGACCCAAGGCTCTGTATGACCCCTTTTTGTTCCTACAGCCACATTTCTATCACCTTTATTCTACATTCCAGATGTACTCAACAGTTTCCAATGCTAGACTTTCTTTTTTCCCCACTCATGCCATATACTTTGTTAGACACCCCCTGCAATACCCTAAATACCACTTGGCTAGTTCCTAGTCGTTCTTCAGATCTCATTACTTTTTCACAAAAGCCTTCTCTGACCATTTGACTAGGTTATATGTACATGGTTTCTTGTACTCCCTGTGGCATAGCATTTATCTTTAAAAAATACCTTTACTGAGGACTAATTTACATATCATAAAATTCACTCATTCAAATTGGCATTTAGTATTTTAGTATGAACAGTGAGATACTACCAGGTATTTACCCAAAGGAAAAAAAAGACATTTTATAAAAAGACACTTGCACACAAACGTTCATAGCAGCACAATTCACAATCGCAAAGATGTGGAAACAACCCAATTACCCGTCAAAACATGAGTGGATTAATAAAATGTGGTATATGTACACCATGGTGTATTACTCAGACATAAAAAAATGTGAACTAATACTTTCTGTAACAACCTGGATGGAACTGGAGACCCATCATCCTAAGTGAAGTAGTGCAAGAATGGAAAAACAAACACCACATGTACTCACTATTAAACTGGAACTAAATGATCAACACTCGTGTACATATGGTAGTAAAATTCAACAGAAATTAAGTAGGGGATGGGTAAATTCACACCTAACGGGTACAGTGCACACTATCTGGGTGATGGACACACATAACTTTGACTCAAACTGTACAAACGTAATTCATGTAACCAAAATGTTTGTACATCCGTAATACTCTGAAATTAAAAAATGAAGTTGAGTAAAAAAATGAGATACATGCGGCCGGGCGCGGTGGCTCACGCCTGTAATCCTAGCACTCTGGGAGGCCAAGGCGGGTGGATCGCTCAAGGTCAGGAGTTCGAGACCAGCCTGAGCAAGAGCGAGACCTCATCTCTACCAAAAATAGAAAGAAATTATCTGGACAACTAAAAAATATATAGAAAAAATTAGCCGGGCATGGTGGCACATGTCTGTAGTCCAGCTACTCGGGAGGCTGAGCCCAGGAGTTTGAGGTTGCTGTGAGCTAGGCTGAAGCCACGGCACTCTAGCCCGGGCAACAGAGGGAAAAAAAAACGAGATACATGCAATCATCACCACAACCAATTTTAGAACATTTTCATGACCTTCAAAAAGAAACCCTTTAGTTCTCTCTCATTCTAACCTGCTCTCTCCCATCCCCCTAGCCTTAAGCAACCACTAATCTACTTTCTATCTTTATAGATTTGTCTCTTCTAGGTATTTCATATATATAAATGAAATCATACAATATGTGACCTTTTGAGGCTGGCTTCTTTCAGTTGGTATAATGTTTTCCATGTTCATCCATGTCATAACATGTATTAGCAGTTCCTTTTTATGCTGAATAATATTTCACTGTATGGCTGTATCACATTTTGTTCACATTTGTGAAATTTTATTGTAATTGCTTTTAATATCTGTCTGCCCCAGTAGACTCTCAATACCATGAAGGCAGAGCTATGTGCATCTTGTTTATCAATTTATGCACAGCAAATTATTTACTGAATGAACAAGCCTATATAACTTCATGAAGTAGCCTGTTTCCTATGCTTATCTATAGAAGTTCTTGTTTGTTTTCACACAGCTGTCTCATGCTAAAAAAGTGCCCCCCAGTTCTAACGTTGTGAAGAAGTTGGTCACTGTTTTGAAGATTCATAATGATTCAGATGGCTCACGGGAGTGTTAGAGACTCTTGACTGTATTTGTGTGTTCATTTATTGGAAACTTTAATGTGCCAGACACTGTGTGAGATGGTGGTGAAGATGTAATGGTGAACAAGACAAACATAGTCCCTGATCTCTTGGAGATTATATTCTAGTTGAGGAAGACAGATAATAAAAACACAAAGAATACACAGTATAATTGCAGATAGAAGTAAATGCTATGAAAAAAATAACAGGATATTGAAATAGTGACTTGGTGGTAGGGAACTACTTCAGCTAGGGTAGTCAGGAAAAGCCTGTGAGGAGGTGATGTTTGAGCTGAGATCTGACTCATGAATAAGAAGGAAGGAAGTGGCCATGTGAACAGCTGGGAGAAAAGCATTTTATAAAGAGGGAACAAGTTACAAAGGGCCTGAGTTGGGAATGAGGTAAATGTGTTCAAGGGTTAGAAAGAAGGTTGGCATGGCTGAGTGTGGTAAATGAAGGAAAAACTAGTAGGAAATGCAACTGGAAAGAGGTAGGGGCTAAATCATGTAGGTTCTTATGGGTCATTGTAGAGAATTTGGAATTAGAATGAAATCACCAGTAAGCCATTCAAGAGCTTTAAGCAGGAAAGTGACATGATCTGATTTATAATTTTAAAAGATTGTTCTGGCTTCTAGGTGAAGATTTTAGACCAACTGGGAGTCTATTGTGGTAGTCCAGGTAAGAGGTAATAGGATTGGATTGTATCTCAGAGGTTCTTTGTCATTTAACAGTTTATAATTCTAGGTTATCTGTATCTGGGTTTTATTTTGGATGTTTTTCACAATTTTCCAACATTAGTTTTGGTCTGAGACATTCAGCATTTGCTAAAGATCCCTTAGGGAAGTATATTACCACTATGTTTCCATAAATATTGCCCTTATCATGCTACTGTTTATTCACCAAAAATGGTTAGTAAGGATAATTATCTCTAGTATTCTTAATCTACTGGATGGAATAAGGAATATTTACAAACCGGCTTTTCATATTACTGTCTTATCCAAATATATCCATTTTTTAGAACAGCGATGGGTTTCACTTCACCAGTGGAAAGGCAAAATAAATTTTTCAATGTCTAACAGAATGCCTAACACATTGTAGTTACTTAATAGATATTTGTCCATTATATATGAGCTGTTTCTGCTGGCTGAATTCAGCACACACTGTCAGTTTATGACCTTTGGCATGCATAATTTGACATTAAATTCTCATGACCACTCGGTTGGTATGTATAGGACTCCATTGTATAAAGTAGGAAACCAAAACTCAAAGCAGTTCACGTTATTTCTCATGTAATCCTCAAAGCATTCCCATGCGGTAGGCCATGGTGTTACACAGAATTTACAATGATGAAACAGACTCAGAGAAAGATAGTGACTTGCCCAACTCCTATTCTCTTACCCAGCTTTAGTTTTCCTTGTAGTACTTATCATTTTTGGATAGAATGTTTATCAACTTGTGTATTTGTTTGTCAACCCCACTAGAACATACATTCCATGAGGGCAGGGACTGTATAACTTATCTATTGCTATGTAACAAATCACCCCAAAACTCAGTGCCTTAAAACAACATTTATTATTTTGCAGTTTCTGTGGGCCAGGAATTGAGAAGTAAACTTAGCTGAGTGATTCTAGCTTAGGATCTCTCATGTGGTTGTAGTCCATATGTCAGCTAGGGCTGCGGTCATCTAAAGGCTTGACTGGGGCGGGATATCTGCTTCAAAGATCCCTGGTGCCTGTTGGCTAGAGGCCTCAATTCCTCACCATGTAGGCTGCTCTTTATGACATGGCAGCTGGTTTCCTCCAGAGTAAATGATCCAACAGAGAACAAGGCAGATGCCTTATATATAAAATATTTAGCAATGGATGTGACATATGTTCACTACTACCATATTCCATTGGTGACACAGACGAATCCTGAGACGTTGTAGGGTCGGGGCTGCACAAGGGCATGAAGAACTGGAGGTAGGCTTCACCGGGGGCCATCTTGGAGGCTGGCCACCACTGACACTTTTTCTGTCTTGTTTACTACTGTATTCCCAGCATCAAGAAGAGTGCCTTGCATATGGTAGGTGCTCAGTAAATATGTGTTGAATGGTGGATAGATTTAGACTACATACAAATACAAAATGTATATTTAGAAAAAAGACCATTCAAGGAGCCGTAAGTTGCTTTGCAGTGGAGGTAGAAGATGATTGTCAAATGTAAGACAAAGGGGAACTCACTCTGTTTTTTTTTGTTCTTGTTATATCTTTCCTTCAGATGTGGAAACATGAGGGCTTTTTTGCTCTCTATAAAGGATTTTGGCCAAACTGGCTTCGACTTGGCCCCTGGAACATCATTGTATCCTTTTAGAAACCAACAGAATGAAAGCAAATGCTTCAAGCTCCCAGGTAATTCTAGGCTATGGGAAGGAAAATTTGATCATTAAATCCTTGTAGGCAAGTGAGAAACTCAAGCATCTTATTGGTGACCATTGAGGGTGGAATTAAATAAAGAAACAACTTTCAGTTGGAGGCTAATACCAACTAAAAAAGGGAGTAGAAAAGATGTGTCAAATTTTCCTCTTTAAAACAAAATGACAACAAATGCAGCCAATCTGGAAGGGGCTATGAATTTTTTAGAAACCCTGATGGGAGATGCCCACGGGAAAGTCCATGCTGAGATGGTCCAGATTTCCCACCACTAACTATAGGACCAAAGTAGCTGAGAAATAATAATAGGATAGAGAACATTCATGGGGTGAAGGAATCCACAGCCAAGTAGGGCTCCTTCCTCATGGGTGAATCTTTCCACTTTAGCTGTGTTTGAGTGCCTACTATGTGCAGAGCCATGTGTTGGATACTGTGTGTGGTGGTGTGTGTATAGCTGTGAGCACTGCAGGGGTGAAAAATAATTCCCTGCCCTATTGGGTGGGGTCTGTAGGCTGAGAGAGACTCTGCCCTCTTTGGAATTGTTCTGATTACCTAATGTTTATAACAATTACTCTAGCACTCAATTATATGTTGTTGTTAACGTTATTGGTTATTTTGTGTTTGTGTGTGTCCTGTTTGTCCCAGAAGACTGTAAGTATATACTGGAGTTTTAATCTGTTTGTATCGCTGCATGCCAACAATTATAATGGCACATGGTAGGCATTCGAGGTATGCTTGATTTGACAGGTATTGTTTTAAAACAGACTTTCAAGCAAATGAAACTTAGAATAGCACAGACCTTAGTTTAAGAGAATGCAACACACAATTTTAGAATTGGGTTTGGCTTTCAGTATCAACCCAGAGATCTTCCATGACTTACTCCTCAGTTTTTTATTACATATGAGCAGCTCAAGAGGCTTCAAATCTAAGGACTGAATTACATGCGAGCCCAGCCCTGCCAGCCTTTCTACTCTCTTCTTTCCCCGTTTTCTGTGTTCTGATGTATTTTGACAAAGTTATAAGTGTTTACTGAACCATTGGTCTCCTAAACGCCTCCTGATGGAAGAACAATAGGATGGCTCAAAGTTGTTATGTGCTTGTATTACCATGTTAACTTTTCCCTGGAAGGAAGTGTTAACATTGAGACTCTGGCCCCAGATTGGTATCTTCTATGAAGATGGATACTGATGGGTGACATTGAAAATGGCCTTCTTTCCAAATGAGAGTTAAATGAAGTTGGTTAGCCCCAGACCTGGGCTAGAGCAGAAGGCATAGGCCAGGGCGGTTACTGCTATGTATGTTACAGACCTCGGTTCTCATTAAAGTATTTATTGGCAGAATCACTTTGGCTTTGTCGTCATTACTATTTTCTCTTTGTCAACTCTTTAAGTTACATTCTCCAGAAAATGATAAAGAGAATGTAACTATGAAATGGAGACTGGACTCTTAAAGTACACTTTCATGGGAACAGAATAAGTGCATTGTGCTTTCCCACTGCCATTCATTGTCATAATGCCACTCACTTCTAAACATGGGCAAGTGGTTCTTTCCTAAGCATGAATAAATAAGCAAGTGGCTTATTTGGAAGTTTGTACAGATAAGATGCTAAAAGAGGTTTAAAATTAGAACCCTGTGCTCAGGGTTCTAATCATCTTATAGACAAAAAGTTTGGGCTACTTTCTTGTACTAGAACAGAGCCTGGCACATTATAGGCACTCAGATATTTGTGGAATGAATAGTTTAGTCTTTGATCTTTATCCATTCATTCATTTGTTCAACAAATGTGTGTCTGTTATGTCCTAGATGCTGGGAATATAAAAATGAGTTAGACATAGCCTCTGATTCAAGCTCACATTATAGTGGAAGAACAGATTTGTAAGTAAATAATTACAGCAGGTTTGAAGTACTGTGTGAGAGATTAACAAAGTACTGTGGGAGCACAGAGGAGGAACATCCTTACTAGGGGATTTAACAAAGGCTTCATAGCAGAGGTGATGTTTGAGCTGAGTCAGAGGAAGAGTAGATGTTACCATGTGAATAAGGCATTATACATTTTGACAAATGTAAAATGACATGTATCTACCATTATAGAATCATACAGAATAGTTTCACTGCCCTAAAAATCCTCTATGTTATTCCTATTAATTTCTCCCCCTCCCCTAACCTCTGGCAACCACTGAGCCTTTTACTGTCTCTATGGTTTGGCCTTTTCCAAAGTGTCATATAGTCGAAATCATACAGTAGCCTTTTCAGATTGGCTTTCATTTAGTTATATGCATTTAAGGTTTCTCCATGTCTTTTCATGGCTTGGTAGCTCATTTCTTTTTAGTGCTGAATAATATTCCATTGTGTGGATGTACCACAGTTTATATTTATCCATTCACCTACTAAAGGACATCTTGGTTGCTTCCAAGTTTTGACAATTATGAATAAAGCTGCTGTAAAAATTTTTGTACAGGATTTTGTGTGGACATAAGACTTCAGCTTATTTGGATAAATACCAAGGAGCGCAAAATTGCTGGATGGTATGATAAGATTATGTTCAATTTTGTAAGAAACTGCCAAACTTGTCTTCTGAAGTGGCAGTACCATTTTGCATTCCCAGTGGCAATGAATGAGAGTTCTTGTTGCTCCACATCTTCCCTAGATTTTGGTGTTATTGTTTTGGATTTTGGCCCTTCTAATTGGTGTGTAGTGGTTTATATTTATTTTTTATATATTTTAAACTTTATCTTATATTTATTTTTAAACACTACACCTGTCAAATATATTATTCATCCCTAAATAAATGAGCAAAAGGGAAGCCAATTTTTCACAATGGTACAGGCTGAAAAATAGTTTCTTGAAGGGTTTATATATGTTATAAAATGGCTTAAATTCACCTCAACCTAAATGTTTTTCCTTCAGAAAAACTTTCCAATGATTTCCTCTCCCCCAATCTAAATAACTTTCCTCATTATAATTTCTTATACCATGTATCATAATTTTAACTACATATTACATTTATGTGATTATTTCATTAATATCTATATCTCCCATCAGTCTGAAAGCTTCATAAAAATAGGGATTATGTCCGTTTTGATCACTGCCGGGTTCTCAGTGCCTAACAGAGTTACATGCATCCAGAAAATATTTGTTAAATGAATAGATGAGCTGGTCTGTATCCAAAGGATCTGATAAAATACCTAAAACATAGTTAAGGTTCAACAAATACTATGGGATTTAAATGGAATTCAATTAAAATTTGAATTAGTATACAAATAATTGTATGATAAGGATTACTTCAAGGTCTGAGCCACTAGAAGTATAGTATTGCCCTGGCTTTAAGTACCATCTATATGCTGTTGACTTCCAAATGTGTATCCCCAGTCTATACCTCTCCCTTGAACTCCTGCATACTTCTATGTCCCACTCCCTACTCCACATCACTGTTAAAGTCTAATAGGCACGTGTCCCTGTACACCCAGCTACTCAGGAGGCTGAGGTGGAAGGCTTGCTTGAGCCCAGGAGGCCAGCCTGGGCAACATAGCAAGACCCTGTCTCTAAAAAAAGAAAAGTCTAATACACACTCTAAACTTAACATGTATAAAACAAAATTCTATATTTGCCCCCTAAAAACCCTTCTAGTGGCTCAGGCCTTGAAGTAATCCTTAACTTTGTGTGCACACTCTTTCTGTCTCACACACATACACACACACACACACACACACACACCCTACATCCTATCCCTTAACAGGTCATATTTGAAGGGATAAAATGATCAAAATCTGTAGGCTGTAAGATGAAAAAACTTTCAACTCCCCCCCGCTTTTTTGAGAGGCTGGAGAATGAGACAGCTTGGATAATAATAATAATATCTAACAATATGGCTTTTATTATGTGCCAGGTACTGTTCTAAGAGTATTGTGTTTATACTCTATCCACATCCTTACAGCCACCCCTATGAGGTAGGTACTATTCTCATTTTTCAGATAAGAAAGTGAGGCACAAAAAGGTGAAATACTTTGCTCTTAGAGAGTTGCAGAGCCAGGATTCTAACTCAGGCAGTCTTGGCTCATGAACTCATGCTTATAATCACTGTGCTAAAGGTGTACTGACTTAACCTTGTCCAGAATCACTTTAAGTTTATGGCAGGGGAGCTGTAAAGAATATTTATTTCATTAATTCCCCTATCTTTATAGCACCCTGGGAGAAAGAAGGTCAATAGTTTTTGTGATTGGTCACTCTTTGATACTTAACTATGATACTGGACTTAGATTATTTTCCTGGAGACCTGTGACTGCAAATATATCATTTCTCCCTTCTCCACTTTCTACTGCTTCCCTCTCTTCCTTTCTTGGCCTTTCTTCTCCACGTTTTCTTTCATCATTACCCCATCCCTTCTTCCTCCAGTCTAAGTGAGCACAGTTCACCAAGGGGTAGCACAGCATGGTTCAAAAAGAGGGTCTTGCTGTCAGTGATGGCACACTGGAACAACATGAACTTGTTTCTGTTTTATGTTAGACCATTTATTGAAGAACTTGGAATTACTGATACGCCACTAGTTTGAAATTTAGAAATTTGGACACGGGAGCTAGATTTCCTGCTTTGTCTTCTAGTGCAAAGAAGAATTTTAGTATGCTTATAAACAAATTTATAGGAGGAATGGTTAAACTACCATGAACCTGATTATATTATAAATTATTCTCTATTCACTATAGCATATCACTTAAGGGATAATATTTTTGTTATCCTAGCCCAGTCAGGATATTGATGTAAGTTAAAGTAATAAAATTGCTTGTTTTTTTTAAACAAATATCTTGATGTCTTCTCAGTTAGAATAACCACTCCTCAATAATCTTAATTTCTGAGGTTTCACTGTAAAGGATATTTTTTCTCTCTAGTCAGTGTCTCAGCATCAGAATTCAGTTGTATTTTAGGCCTGTGCTTTACTCACTATAAACACTCTTCAGGCATCCTTGTCTCTCCTATTTATTTAATAAATAAGAAAAACAATTTAACACATTGTGTAAGATAAATAAGAGACCTGGTAATCTTAGAGTGGTTGGAATTTTGGGTAAGAAATGTTTAGGTTATGAGTCTGCCTTCCACATTTGAAATAACCTCATAGCTATTCAGCTATAATTTCTTGGTTCAGTTTTCTCCCCTTTTTTAAACCACCTCTGAGATGATATGATACCCATTTGCTTTTCTATAGGAAGTGTTTTCATATTTGTTGAATGGCTCAATTGACAAATCTGCAAAAATGCTAAGGGGGGTGAAAACACATTAAGCATATTGAACAATTTTGTAAGACAGCATGGCATTTTACTGGACCTGTGACAGTGTTATCTCAGCAAGTTTATCAGCTTTTTAGTACCTTAATGTCAACACAATTGAGACAGAACTGGAACTGATACGGATTTATTATAGTAAATGGGAAAAATGATTCAATCATGTTGGGCAAAATACATCAAATAAAAACAAGCCTGAACAGATGAGAAGACCCTCATCAGGGTCTTGGCCCTACACAATTTTAGTCCCTCCAGTGCTTGGGAGCAAACGAATCTTGCCTGCCTCATTCTGTAGAAGGGATTTTGAAGGAAACAGGAACTGCTTTGTGCATTAAAACAGACTCTTAGACCCTTAGCAGCTGCACTGGTCGTTTCCAGGGCTCCTCATGAGAGGGCTCTTTGAGCCCAGTGGCTGATAATGGTCCCAGCAGCTTGTAAATCCAGGGAACATATGGCTGAGTAGTAGCATGTTAAACTCTCATGCACTTTACCCTGCCACAGTTGATCCATTAGGTGGAACACATTTTTCCCATTCAGCAAACTGTGAGACTATGGCTTCAAGGCTTCAACTGCATCAAGAACTGTCGCCTCCCTCTGTGTGAAAATGTTTTCTTATTCTCATGCCTACTTAGCAACTACCTCAGAAAATTTTAACAATGAAAACACTGAAGTCAATACCTGCATATTACACTGCACTGTATTGATGATGAACTTGTATTGTAAGGGGTATTCTTTTTTTTTTTTTTT
>NW_012149952.1:6449506-6458309 GCF_000956105.1 Propithecus coquereli
GCACTCACTCTAGCCCAAGCAACAAAGTGAGACTCTGTCTCAAAAAAAAAAAAAGAAATGCCAGCAAAAATCTGAATCAAATTTCTTGTAAATATCTAATGCTCCTTGATCTAGTAATACTGCTTTGTAGATTTTTTTTTTTTTTTTTTTTTTTTTTTGGAGAATTTATCCTAAGGAATTGAACGGATAAGTGTCAAAGACTTATACACAAGGATATTTATAGTGGTATTATAACAGTGAAAAACTGGAAATAACCTAGATTTTAGTGTAACTATATGGAAATAGTTAAAATATTACATACTCATTTGTTGGAAAAACATGCAACCAAGTTGTGTTTTTGAAAAACACTTAATGACAGGAAAATATGTACAGTATAATGTTAAGTGGAAAAAAAAAACATGGAGAGTGACAGTCGTCATCCTGAATGGTATAATTATGGGTACCCTTTATGATTTTCTGTATTTTCAAACATTTCTAAAATGAACAAAAGTTTTTATAATCAGAGAAGAATAAACATCATTTATATATCAATGTATATCTTTAAAAGAAATACCAGCAAAGCTGGGGCAATTTTAGCACCTAGCTCTCAATAAATGTGGAATAGGTAGATGAATGGATGGACAGACGAATGAGTGAATGAATGACACTCAACATTTGTAGGCACCACCATTGAATTTATAAGATTGCAAAAATAAATGAAGATTTATTAATTAAAAGGACAAGATTCCAGACTAGTCAGCAGTTTGAAGGATGACATGAAAGGTACTGAAGGAGTCACAAAATTGAGTGGCTGACAGTAGCCAAAGAATTGTGGTCTGTCCTTGGGTCCATTGCTGCTCTTGTCGACCATGTATTGATACCATGTTTCTGCTTATTTTACATGTGTCCTTGAAGTATCTCCTCCCATGCCTGCTGTTTTCACTATTTAGTTTGGCCAGTGACTGAGCATGGCGAGAATGAAATCAAGGTCATGAATTCAATTCCCATTTGAACCAGGTAACACTTCTCCAACTAGGGAGAAGATATCCCAAGGCTAACGCTGGCTGGCATTGGTCATGTGGACAAGAAAGAAAGTGTTGGTAGGTGAGGGCAACCTGCCTCTAACACTTGTGAAACCACTGAGAACACACTGTATGGAGAGCTATGTGTCCTCTTTGAGAGTTGTCTTCTGAAACTGAGGTATAAAATGCATAATTTTGTCTACCCAAGGAATATAAAACTTAGTCATGTCACAATTTTTATAGGAAATTCACATAAGCTGTTCATGGAAAGTATAAATGGGACTGATTGACCTACATTGTATCCTACAAGGTCTTAACATCTGGGATATTTTGGTCAAATTGATGAGCAGAATCTGGCTTCTTTGCAAGTCCATTAGGAGACAACATTGGATGCGTGAATGAAATCTAAATGTTTCCTCTCCAGTGCATTCCCTTATCTGTGAAGGAGCCTGCGTCAAAGAGAGCCATTAGACTTTTGCATAGCATTCGGTATCTGTGCTCTTGGTGACTTATTAAACACAGTGTTCTTAATTGCAGTTACTCTTAAACCCAAGTGTATGATACTAGTCCTAGTGCCTTGTTTGTATCTGCTGTCTTAATACTGCTAAGGTATTAGATTTATTGTTTGTATTTTTCAACCTGAGTCACCTCTCATTGCTCATTTTTGAAAACCTTATTCAGGGGTTGAGGAATTTACGGTTATGTGCCAAATTGTCCTTGTTCTATATGTCATAATATCTGAATGTAATGGACTCCCTTAAATGGGTCAGCTGGCTGTTTTATTCTTCAGGATTTTTAAGAAAGAGGAAGAAAACTAACTTTTTTAAAGTACTAACAATGTGCCATAGTTTACTAGGCATTTTCATATACATTATCTGAGTTAATCCTCACTATAACCATATATGGTAGGCAGTATTACCCCAATTTTATGAATGAGAAGTTTAGCTTTGAGAATTTAAATGACTGAATCATTTGAAGTCCATTGGACCTCAAAACCTGTGATTTTTCCACTGCACATACTGACTCCCAGGGATAGCAAGGTTTCTTAGACTGAACCTAGTAACACACTGATCACCCAGCCTCCCCTCAACTCCTGCATTTCTACTGTAATTTTTAAAAATTATTTTTAATTTACAAATAATTGTATTATCTATGGGGTACAATGTGATCTTGATATGTTTACAATGTGGAATGATTAAATCAGGATGATTAATATCCATTCAACTTTGCTTATATTACCTTGGCAAGATCAGTCCTTTGTAGCAAGGCCAGGAATTAGGCTTTGAACCACCAATAAGGAAGGCATTGGTTTGAGCCTGCTTTCAATTTTGTCCAAAATCTAGTTTTTATTTGTGTTTTACCTAGTTCCCAGTAATTCAAAACCCAGTCCAAGAGTGTGTCTTATTGCTGGCCTGTTGCTTGCTGCGTAACAGCTAATCACTTCAAGGCATATTGGATTCTGTCATCTACTTGAGGGCCAAAAAGTTCTTCAGTTGTAGGAACGTAAATATTGCTGTGGTGAAAGCAAGCACGTTTCTCTCTGGGCCAGAGTGGTAAGCAGAGCAACTGCAAAAAATTTAACAAAGATGGGTTGATGTGTATGTAGAATAGATCAGTGAGGAACAGACCACTTGAGAATTCAGTCTCAATCTTTGGGCTAAAGATAGAGTGTGAAGATAAGGAGAAGGGAATTTTCAAGAGTATGGAAACTGAAAGGAATGATCATTATCCTTTGAATGACTCATGAAAGAAACCTGGGTTTAATTTAAGAATTAATCTCCTTAATTCTCAAGGAGAATTAAGAGAACTCAAGTCCAAAGCATCATGGTGTGATGACATCCTTTTGAGAGGAGGATGGCTGTATTCCATCCAGGTTCTAAACATTAATTTGAGATTTGAATGAAAAATTTCAAGGGCCTCTTGGATTTAGCCATTATATACTGGACTCAAATGCATCCTCAGGCCATCAATTTAGAGATAAAGGGATTAACCTTCCAAGGTCGTTTCAGCACCAAATCCCAGATAAATTAGTCCATCCTGTTTTTGCTTTCTTCTTGCCCTCTTTTGTTGTTCACTCACCAGCTTTCTGGGGCAATATTACAGTTGAGGGCCTTGAGAGCCAAATTCTCTATGAATCCACTGTAGAGACCAGGAAGTTGAGGAAAGGGTTACAGGGAAACTCAGGAAGGCAGAGCATGGTTCTTGGGTTTCTTCTCTATTCTGTTCCTGAATTTTTGCTGCCAGGGTTGCCCAGAGGGAGCCTGAGCATAATTCCCGGCTGTCAATGTTATTTTCCATACTTTACAGAAAGGAGGATGAGGCACTTGCACCTCAGCTGGTCTCCTGTGCCATTTTGTTGGTATCTTGTGTGACTGAGTTTTTCAGGCAAATGCAAATCTGGGGGTAAGCAGAAGAAGGTCTAGGCTCCAGTCTAGAGAGCTTGGCAGTGCCTGCCTTGGTGCCCGCCTCTTTGTCCTTTTTCTTCCCTCCCAGTGTCTCAGAATTTGTGGTTCAGCATTGCCATCAGCAAGTAGCTACAAGTGACATATGAGGCCATCTGGGGGGAAGGGGTACCAGAGAGTTAAAAAGGTGGTGGATTGGGAGGGGTAATGGAAATAATCACAAGATAGGCTATTTCCCAAAGCAACGCTATCTTCTTTATTTCAAAAAAATTTAGGGGTAAAAGTGTTTTGTTACATGGATGAATTGTATCATGCCGAAGTCAGGGCTTTCAGTGTACCCATCACCAGGATAAGTGTACATTGTACCCAACAGGTAGATTTTTATCGTTCACCCCCTCCCCCTTCTTAGTTTCCAATGTGCATTATACCTCTTTATGACCATATATATCTCTCATTTAGCTCCCACTTCTAAGTGAGAACATGCTTTGAACACCATGAGGTGTGGGAAAAGACAAACTTTAGACTAATTCAGGTTCCAACATTTTATGCAGATTCACTATATAAAACCTGATTTACATTAAGGAGGGCAGGAGGTAGAGGGACTCCTCACCTTCCCAAAACAATTACTATAGTAAATCACTATAGTAAACAGTTATGAAAGAACAGAAACTCATTTCTCTAGTGCTGTGCTGTCCAGTACGGTAGCTACTAGCCACATGTGGCCATTCAGCATTTGAAATATGGTTAGTTCGAATTGAGATATTTTGTAAGGGTAAAATACACACCAGATTTCAAAGACTTAGTATGAAAACTAGTAATTTTTATATTGATTACATGTTGAAGTGATAGATAATATTTTGGATATATTGGGTTAAATAAAACATTAAAATCTCACATTTTTACCTTTTTAATGTGGTTACTAGAACATTTGAAATTATGTATATGTCTTACATTATGTTTCTGTTGGACAGTGCTGCTCTGATATATTCAAAAATAGGATTTGACATATATATAAGCATCTTTTTAGCAGTACATTTCTTGCTTTAAGTAAGTATATCTGTACAGGAGAGACAAACACATTTCAAAAGGACAGGGGGAGTAGAGATTTACAAATAGGGAAACATTATAGAAGAAAGTCAGGACCCTGCCTCAGTTACTTCTCAGTCTGGGGGTAAGGGGATATAGGGATATGGGGAGGGGAGGGAAGGCGAGGTGGTGAGTTGCCTGAAGCAAGTGCTCTCATTCCCCTAGTTCCATCTGATGTCCTAGTTGGGGCCCAGAGTGGGGAAGGGAAAGGCACTTTGAAACTTCTCTGCCCTTACCGTCTTAGCCATTAAGCCCTGAGTGGGAGATAGTGATGATGTGACAGGAACTTTCCCTGGGATTCTCTGGGCCACCATTCTTGGCCAAGAGGAGGAGGAGGAATGAGGTGAGCCCCTTCTTCACTCCCAGGGCCATGTAGTAGAGCTGCTGCCGCACCTCCTTCTGCCAATAGGCATAGATGAGTGGGTTGAGCAGGGAGTTGCCCACACCAAGCAGCCACAGGTACTGTTCCAGCACGGAGTAGAGGCAGCATTCCTGGCAGGCCACCTGCACAATGCCAGTGATAAGGAAGGGGGCCCAGGACAGAGTGAAGCTCCCAATGAGAACAGACACAGTGCGGATAGCCTTGAAGACGTTGGGAGTCCGTGGGGGCCGGTAAGCTCCAGCCATGGCTCCTGCATGCTCCATCTTTCGGATCTGCTGGCTGTGCATGGAGGCAATCTTGAGCATGTCACAGTAGAAGAAGACAAAGAGGATCAGGGCTGGGAAGAAGCCAACGCAGGAGAGGGTCAACACGAAGTGAGGGTGAAACACAGCAAAGAAACTGCAGGGCCCCTGGTAGGTGGTCTGCTGGAACATGGGGACTCCGAGTGGGAGGAAGCCAATGAGGTAAGACACCAACCACAGCCCGGCAATGCAGGCCCCAGCCACGAGTCCACTCATGAGCTGGAAGTAGCGGAGGGGCTGCTTGATGGCAAGGTACCTGTCAAAGGCGATCAGCATGACTGTAAGGACAGAGGCAGTTGCAGAGGAAGTGACAAATGCCATCCGAAGGCTGCACAGGGTCTTCGGTGTGGGCCGAGAAGAACTGGAGAACTGGTCTGTGATTAGGCCAGAAATGGCCACACCAATCAAGGTATCAGCCACAGCCAGATTCAAGGTGAAGCAGAGACTGACACCATCATTCTTGTGGATCAACAATAGCACAGCCGCAGCCACTAGTGCGTTAGCAGCAATGATGAGGGAGGCCAGGACAACAAGGATCACTCCAAATGAGAAAGATGACTCCATGTCTTGACGTGGCAGGACTTCGACTTACCAGGGCATGCTGGCTTTCCAGCTCAAATTCTCATGAGCCAGGGGACGACGAGTTGTGGGTTCAGAGCTACAGCACAATTCTGGCCATGGTTGGCAGTCCGGGCTTACAGCTCACCATCTTTGGGATCCTGTAGGTCATTAAGAATGACTCACCCTCTCTTTTTCAGTCCTCAGCCTTCTGCCTCCCCAGCTCTCTGAAGGCAGCAATCCCAGTGCAGACCTGCCCCTGGTGCCTGAGCTAGTCCCTCCCCCTCCAACCACCAAGTTACTAGACAACTCCCAAGTACCTGTGCACGCTGTCTCGCCAGGCTCTCTCCCTTCACTGGTGCTTGAAGGACTCTGGAGGGACAGGGGCATTCATCAGGTCTCCTGTCTGGCAGAAGATATAATTGACTCTAATCATACTTTCTTCCTCTGTAGCTTGATAATAAGTTTCTACTTTTCTTCCAAAGCCTTAAGTACCAGCTTAATAACTAATCTGAGCTTAATTAAACATTTACTCAATAACTAATTCTCAGTTACCATTATGAACTGCTTTTAATCAAGCAAGATGATCATAATCAGTTGGAGTGGGAAGTGAGGGCAGGTGAGCTATTTGAGGGGCACAGTACACTCTCAGGGACATTACCACACATTTAAGCTGTTTCTTACCTTTTGCTTCCTAGCACCTCAAAGTCTAATTCTCTCAAATAGGGTGTACTGTTCCCCTGTTTCTTGCAGAGTCCAGTTCATGGTCTCACAAGAATTGTCTTTCAGTTTAGGCCAGCAGTCCCCAAGCTTTTTGGCACCAGGAACCGTTTTCATGGAAGACAGTTTTTCCATGGGCCAGGGCGGGGGTGTGGGGAATGATTTCAGATGATTCAAGCACATTACATTTATTGTGCACTTTATTTCTATTATTATTACATTGTAATATATAATGAAATAATTATGAAACCATCATAGATTGGTTTAGACTAGAGCCCTTTCCCTGCCTAAAGCTGCTGTCTCTCGGGTATACTCATTGAGAACTGTTTCCGTACCGTGCTGGGCCACGTCTCTGGTCGGTGAGTGGCAGCTGCCAGGCTTGCCTTTCGTGACCCTGTGGACCTGAGATATCTGTGGGAGGAGGAGAAGAGGTGGGCTGCATTCTGGAAAGTGTCTGCTCAATGTTTCGCTATGGAATTTTCCAGGGATAGGAACATGTGGGGCTAGACCAAAGGGTGTTGCTGAAGCAGGTGAGATGGCCTCAGGGGAGCCAGCTGTGTAAATCACGCCTATTTTAGGTCGTGTATCCATTTGCCTGGGTACATTAGAACTAACCTTTTGCCTGCCGCTCTCATCTTGGATACCAAGAAGAGAGGGGTGGGGAGAAGAGTGGTTAGAAGCTTATTTACTCAGTTCAGGTGAGAGCACAAATGGGAAAGGTTAGTGTTTTAAGTGAGGGAGTGGAGAGCAAGGCTCAGAGCTGGAGGCAAATATATTCCAGGATGTTTTGACAGTCCAAGAGGGCCTTTGGCAGATGTCTCTCATAAAAAGGGATCAGAAAGGCTGTGTGGGGGGACTTGCTATTCTAGACGCCAGCCTGAGAACAGTTCCTTTTTTTTCCCAAAGTCCTATTACTTCAATTTTTTTCCAGTAGTTCTTATTATTTGGTACATCCATTAGGAGACTGATTTCAGTTGTATAGAACCTGGCCCAATTTTATGCCTGGACCTAAGGTGTGCTTTTGCTTCGCCAGCTTTTGACTCCATGGAATCAAGCTGGCCCTTTTCAAGCCCAAGTTCAAATTAGAGAGTGCATCGGCATCACCTGGAGGGCTTGTCGAAACCAGCTTCTTGGGCCCTGCCCCCAGAGCTTCTGATTCATTAGGTCTGGGGTGGGCCTGAGACTCTGCATCTCCAACAAGTTCCCAGATGCTACTGCTACTTGCTCAGGGACCACACTTTCAGAACCACCGCTCTAGTGCAATGGTCCTTAACTTTAGCTGTGCAATGGAGTCACTTGGCAATTCCAGAAAATATTGCTGTTTGGGTCACACAGCAAAAGATTCTTACACAATTAGTCTGGGTTGGATCTGTGCATCTGGAGTTTTAAGCTCCTCAGGTGATTCTAGTATTCAGCCAGGTTGAGAACCACTATCCAATGACGAAACAGGCTCTGGAGACAGGACACCTGGGTTCCAGCCCGATATTATGTCTGTGACTTTGGTTGGGCCAGTAACTTCACCTTTGTGACTTAGCCTTGGTTTCTTCATGTGTAACATGGCGACAATAAGACCTACATCACAAGGGTGTGAGGATATAAAATGAGGTACGATGGATGTCAAAAAGCTTCCTAAGCTGTAAAATGTTACGCAGTTATTACTGTCGTCTACTCTGTTAATCATATTAACACAGATAATCAAAGTGTGTATCAGAAGCACTGGTATGACCTGAGAGCTTTGTAGAAATGTAGAAGCTCAGGTCCTGCACGAGACCTACTGAAACAGTCTGCATTTTAACAAGATCTCCGGGTGATCTGTATGCACATTAAAGTTATTCTCGCCTGTCTCCTAACCTCAGGAGCCTGGCTGCATTAGTTTCCTTTTGCTGCTGTAGTGAACTACCACAAACTGAATTAAAACAACACAAATGATTTATCTTACAGTTCTGAAGGTCAGAAGTCCAAAATGGGTCTAACAAGGTTGAAATCAGGGTATAAGCAGAGCTATGTTCTTTTGGCAGGCTCTAGGGAAAAATCCATTTCCTTGCCTTTTTCAGCTTCTAGAGGCTGCCTGCACTCCTAGGCTCCTGGACACATCACTGCAACCTCTGCTTCCACGATCACTTCTCTGACTCTGACCCTCCCGCCTCCCTCTTTTAAGGACCCTTGCGATGACATTGGGTCCACCTGGACAACCCAGGCTAACCTCCCCATCTCAAGATCCTTAATCACATTTGCAAAGTCCCTTTTGCCATGTAAAGTCACATGTTCATGGGTTCCAAGGATTAAGACACGGACATCTTTGTGGGAGGCACTTTTCTTTTCCTTTTTTTTTTTTTTTTTTTTTTTTTTTTG
>NW_012149952.1:6458542-6471228 GCF_000956105.1 Propithecus coquereli
CAGGGTCTCGTCTTGCTCAGGCTGGTCTCGAACTCCTGAGCTCAAACAATCCGCCCGCCTCGGCCTCCCAGAGTGCTAGGATTACAGGCGTGAGTTACCGCGCCCGGCCAGAGGCATTTTTCTGCCTACCACACTGGTGTTCTCTGCTGCATGCATCTCTTTTCTCTCCATCCTCCCTTTCAGCAGAGCCTGCCGTTGAAGCCAGACTCCTGGGAGAGAAGCTCTAGGAAGGCAGCCAAGACAAGCGTGCCTGATTTCTTGTGATGCCTAGACCGGCCATCTGCCTGCAATGATTTAGCTGCATCTCGCCTAAGGACAAAGGCTCGGTGACATGTAATATCTCTTCCTGAATGACTGGTACATATATTACTGTAAAATATACATCCGTGTGAAAAGAATGGAATAGGTTTATATGTACCGACACAGAGAGACCTCCAAGACATATTAGTGATTGACTAATCAAGCACAAATCAGTATGTAGAGTCTGGGCCCATTTATGGAAAGAAACCCCAAACCCAAATATATGTGTGTATAAATGCAAAGAATGCATAGAAAGGAGACTGTTAACAAAGAGTGAATAACTTTGAAGAGGGGCGTGGGATTGATGGGGGAGTGAAGAGTCACGATTTACTTTGAATACTTCTTACTTGTCATATGTTTTCACATTGAGAATGTATTTATGTGATTTTGAAAGAACAAACTTCCCCCAAAATGTCCTATTTCAGCTCAGACACCATTTTACAAAGGGCTTTTCCAGACCATGTGGAAATGCGTGTGTGCACGTGTGCACGCACACAGTGTACAGTCATGCATCCATAAAGAGAGGGATAGATTCTGAGAAATGCATCATTCGGTGATTTTGTCATTGTGCGAACATCCCAGTGTACTCACGCAAACATGGTGTACTTACACAAACCTCCATGGGATAGCCTACTACATGCCTAGGCTACAGAGCATAGCCATTGCTCCTAGGCAACACATCTGTACAACATGTTACTCTACTGAATACTATAGGGGTTGTAACACAATGGTAAGTGTTTGTACATCCAAACATAGAAAAGGTACAGTAAAAATATGGTTTAATCTTATGGGAGCAGTGTCATATATGCGGTCCATTATTGACTGAAACATAGCTATGTGGCACATGACTCTGTGTGTGTGTGTGTATGTATAAATATAAGTACATGCACTATTTTGTATATGTAATATATACATTATACATAACATATATACTATATAATAAACATATAAAAATACACATACATATATACACTCTCTCTCTGGACTAGAGAGTGAGTGAGAGAGAATGTATGTTTCCTTTTGCTCATATTGCTTTTAACCTGCCTATGCTGCAATTGTAGAGAGGGGGTGTGTGTGGATTGAGAGAAAGGGTAGGGCAAGACAGGGTGGGATGAGAGAAAGGGTAGGGCAAGACAGGGTGGGATGAGAGAAATGATAGGGCAAGACAGGGTGGGAGAGTCAGTCTCTGAGGCTCTAATCTCTTCTTGGAGTGGGTGGCACTTTCAAGAAAGAACCCTAGGCTTCTGGGCATCTGAGCCTTGTAGCAATGATGATACCAGCTAACGTTTATGGGGCCTTTAAGTGCCAGGTACTGTGCGAAATATACAACGTGGATTTTCATTTAATCCTCACAACAATTCTATAAGGTAGGTACTATTAATACCTTGATTCCACAAATGAGGAAATCGAGGCACACAGAGAGGTGACTTATTTGCCCAAGGCTGTGCAGCTTGTAAGAGGAAGATGTTGGAAATTGGCAGAGAGGTCAGCAGCTTGTGTGGGACCTGTGGACAGCCACCAAAAGTCTGTACTGTCTCACATCAACCATAGAGACTACATGTTGTTCCTTTTCCTTGCCAGTTTGTGTCTCTGTGCTTTGCACATCCTACTACCTCTGACTTTCAAGCTAACATTTGCATGCTTTGGGTTTTTTCAAAGGTAGTTGGGCTTAGAAGAAGTGGAAGCCTTTCTTTGTTAATAAAGTCCAGTGATCACGGCAAGTGAAGATCGTTTTACCCTGAGCCGAAGGAAATGTGTAAATCTGGACTCATGTATACCTCTCCATTTATACTCCCACTCCTGCTCTCCATTCTTGCTATCGCCTCTTTCATTTGGTACTTTATTATCTTTCATCTGCACTATCGCTGTAGCCTTCTAACTGCTCTTCCTGTCTCTCCCCACATGAACACCCCCTGTACTAGCACGTTCAAGTGCCTACTCGATGCTAGTTACCGTACTAGGAAAGAGCTTTTCATACATTCAGCTAACATGTTGTGAGCTAGGGGTTATTATCATCTCCATTTTACAAGCGAAGAAGTTGAGGTTTGGAGAGGCGAACCTACCAAAGGTAACCCAACTAGAAAAGGGTGGGAGAGCTGAGCTGGGATTGGATCCCGTTCTCCGTACTCCTGGTCGAAAAGTCTTTTTGCTATTGCATGTTGCAGAAGCCTGGATGCGGTACGCTGAATAAAGACCCCCTCCCCACTGCCACTGTATATTTTACAGTAATATATGTACCAGTTCTCATCCCTGGAACTTACGAATATGTGACTTTACATGGCAAGCTACTTTGCAGGTGTGATTAAGTCAAGGATCTTGGGATGGGGAGGTTACCCTGGATTTTCCAGGCGGGCCCAGTGATGTAATCACAAGGGTCCTTACAAGAGGGAGTCAGAGTGAGCGGTAGGTATTGGGGATGTGACCACAGAAGCCAGAGGCTGCAGTGATGCAAGGAAAGGGTCACAAGCCCAGGATTCAGGTGGCCTTTACAAGCCAGAAAAGGTCAGGAAACGGATCCTCTCCTAGAGCGGCCAGAAGGAACCGCCCCGCCAACTCTCTTGACTTTAGCTCAGTGAAACTGATTTCAGACTTCTGACCTCAAGAACTGGAAGATTTGTGTTGTTTTAAGCCAGAGTTTGTGGTAATTTGTTACAGCACCAAAGGAAACTACTACGCTGGGTTAAAAGGTTAGCATGAGGAGACAATTCAAAAACTAGGTCCCAGTTATACGGCTTCTTGGCAGTGGCTACTGCCCAGGAGGCATTTGGTTGCAATACTATTAGTACAAAGGTTCTTTTCTTAGCTAGGAAATAGCTGCATTGTTGGCCCCAGACGCCAAAATGCCAGCAGCCAGGAAGCCCAGCAGAGGGCACTCTGCAGGGAGAAAGCAATCCTTGGAAAGGCTCTGCTCCTGTTTGGATAACTAGGAGGGGTCTCTGAAAGGAAAGATCCTTTTAGGCACTTCTGGTTTGCTCTGACTGTGTTGCATCTTAGCTGTGCTTCATGCAGGCCAGAGGAACTGCAAGTCTTTGCACACATATGTGTCGTACAAACAAATTCAGGGTCCTCATAGATTTCCTGAAGCCCATGCCATGGATCCCGGAAGAGGTGATATGTTAACACAGTGCTTCATTTCTTATTCTCTTTATTCCCCCAGGCAACCTACAACTAAAGCACAGACCTTTTAAAAAAATACACTTAAGAAGCTTTCTTAACACAGGAAAGTGTGGCCCACCTCCACCCCTTTAGACTTGTGTTTTGCTTCCATTAGACAGCATTACGCACAAGTCTCCAATGTGGGAGCAGATGAGTACAGGATGGCATACTGGTTAGATTTATGGGTCCTCTCGAGTAACTTTCCAGCTGCTGACATTGTTTTGGATCAACAACTGAAAGAAGTGGGTGAAAATAGTAAAAAATTAAAGATGCAAAGGGTCTCACCCCCTACCTAGTGTCTCAAAGCAGAAAGCCAAGCATCATCCTCAGATGTTTCCTCACTACCACATCTACTTTAGTCAACGTGTTGTGCCTCTAAATCTGTTGACTTTGGTTCTGTCCATCACAGCCAACTAGTCTCCTAACTGATCTCCCAGCATCAAGTCTTGTGTGCCTGCGATTCATCCCCCATAGTGGCTCCAAAGTGATCTAAAATAAAGTTGATCATGTCACTCCCAGGCTCAAGGGAGCATGCTCAGATTGTGTGTGTGTTTTTCACACGTTTTCCGTATAGGCTGAGCATGCTCAGCAGGTAAAGCAGTGTCTGCATATAGCAGGTCCTCAACAAAACTGGCTGACTAGTTGGTTGGTTGGTTGAATGACTGAATGATTAAGCCGTGTGATCACTTCTCGTTGCCTATAGGCTAGAATCTGAACTTCTTGGCTTCACCTACAAGGCCCTTTACAAAATGGCTTGAACTCTTCCATCCTTACCTTCAGCTATTACTGCCTGGCCCCATCCCATCCCCTGGTCATATCATACATTTTTCACACTTTGGTCCTTTTGCCTCTGGTAGTTCTGCTGCTTGAAATGCTGCCTGTGCACTATCTCCTGTCTTCTGTCTACACGGTGACTGGCTTCAAGGCCCAGCTCAACCGTCACCTGCCTCTCTGTAGCTTTCCCTGACAATCTGCTTTCCACCCCCAGTTCCCTGTGAGCCCCAGCAGTCAGAATTAATCCTCCCTCATCTGGTTCTAATGGCCTTTCACCCATACTTTCCTTATGACACACATCCCTTTGTGTTATGTTTCTTTATATCTGTAACTATGTTGCAACATTGTGAGCTGCTCAAGGGCAGGGAATGGGTCTTGTGGTCTTGTTTACTGTAGTATCCCCAGCATCAAGGCCAGTGCCTGAGCACTGACAAACACAGGACATGCCTTTATGTCGGGGTCGTATGTGTTCTTATTTATTCTTATTTTAAAACATAATATAGTTTAGTTTGAAAAATACCAGCATGGAACACCACCTTCTGTGCTGTCACCCAGAGGCAAACCACCATCACCTTTTTTCTGAATTATTGCATAGCTTCCTAACTGGTCTTCCTGCTTCTACCCTAGGTACCTCCCTGCTCCCTCCCTGATCTGTTATCAAGACAAAGCCAAAGTGATCCTGCTAAAGTGTACACCAGATCAAAGTCCTTTGGTGACTTCCCACCTCACATCAAGTAAAATACAAAGTCAGTTCCCAGCATGGTTGTGTCCAATCTGTTCTCCTTACCTCAACTTATCTTGTGCATAGTGGTTAAGCGTGCAGACTTTGTAGCCATACCACCTGGATTGAAAGTCTGGCTCTACTATTTACCAGCTGTGTGACTAGGGCAAGCAACTTAACCTCTTTGCTGTTTCTGAAACACACTGTCCCGGGACATGTGCACTTACTGTTCCTTCTGCCTGGAACACTCTTCCCCCAGATGCCACCATGGCTTACTCCTCATTTTCTTGCAGGTCTCTGCCTCCATGTTACTTTCTCAGAGAGGCCTTTTTTGACTGGCCACCCTTTATAAAATAGCAACACCCCAGTACTCTCTGTCCCCTTAACCTACTTCATTTTTACCTCATAGCACTTATCAATATCAGGTGTATATTTGTATGTTTATTTTCCTTCTACAACAAGAATGTGAGCTCCATGAGGACAGTAACTTTGCTTACCTTGTTCACTGTTATAACCCCAGTACTTAGAACAGTGTCTGGCACTTAATAGGTGCTCAATAAATATCTATTTAATGAATGAATAAAAGAGAAAAGCAAGAAAATAAAGATCATGAACTTTTTGCCAAGATAAAATGACAATAAAAAATCTAAGTGATATCTGGATAAAGGTAATAAAATTCTAACAGTATAGAAAGGAACAGAG
Organism: Propithecus coquereli; assembly: GCF_000956105.1. Lineage (NCBI taxonomy): Eukaryota > Metazoa > Chordata > Mammalia > Primates > Indriidae > Propithecus > Propithecus coquereli. Next base: position 6,464,196 of record NW_012149952.1, read on the forward strand.
GGAAAATAAAGGCCTGTCTCCCACTACCCTCATCTGTTTTCTTAAAGGTAACCACAGTTGTATGATTTTTCAATTTCATTATCCAGTAAGTATATTGGGTGCATTCTATGTGTACAGGAAAGTGTTTGAGGTTTGAGGTGCTGAGAAGCTTATAAATGCAGAATCTTTACCTTCCAGGATCTCACGGTCTTTCTGGGGGGAGAACATAAAGGAGTTTCATAGTGCTGAAGAGTCCAGAAGTGGGAGCCATCACTGTGGGCCGGCAAGATCAGTAAAGGTTTCTTGCATGAGAAATGACTTGATGGGGGTTTGGAGTTTGGGAAGGTTTCAGTAAGAGGTCCCTGAGGTATGGGGCTCTGTCAGCAGGAGTGTCTAGGTTGGGTAATGAAAGGGGCCCTCCAGGGAATGGCTAGACGTGGAGCCTGGCTGATGTCGAGCCTTTGTGTCGGGGAGTAGTGAGAGAAAAGACTGGAGAATAGGGGCTGGGACAGTTAGAGGAGTTCTGAAAGAGCCAGGAAGCATGTGATAATGACTCAGAATAGGATAGTGACTGGAAGAGATGCATTTTAAAGACACTGCAGTGGTACAATTATTAGGACTTGGTAATTGAATGGATATGTTGGGGTGAGGAATAGGGAAGACTGAAATATGACACTCATGTTTTTGAGCCTGGGTAATCAGGAAAATAGGAATAACATTGCCAAAAATAGGGAGGTCAGGAGGAAAAACTGTTTTGAGGTGTGGCTGGGAAGTGGGGAAATGACTCTGGCTAGATAAATAGTTTAGCCTTTCCTTGGATGTGGGGACTGCCTCTCACTTCCTGAGCATCACCTGCAGAAGCTAGAACTAAATACTGCATACAATAGGTGATAAATGGATGTTATTAGTAGAGATCACTAATAGCCACCTTGGATGGCAAACCCTGGCTCTCCTTCCAGATGTTAAGTTGAGAGGGTCCTCTGGATCCCCATCTCTTTTCAACTCAGACTTACGGACATCTCTAGGCATCATCTTACCTACCAGTCTCTACCAACTGCAAGCACATCCACGGAGAATCCGACTTCCTTGCTTCTTTATTTACTTCAGGCTCTCCTAGGATGATCAACTATCCCAGTTTGCTCTGGGCTTGCCAGTTTTAGCACCAAAAGTCAGGAGTCCCAGGAAATCTCACAGTTCCAGACAAACGGGGGTAGATTTCAGCTCTCCCAGCTTTGGAATACCTGTGCTGAACCCACCAGCTGGACAGTTACAGTCTTTTCATGTTCTCAGTCTAGATAGCTCTTCTCTTTGGTTGGTCTTACACTACTCTTTTGCTCCAGCTTCCTTCTGAATGCTGATGACTGAGCCCCAAGTGTAGCACCAACTGTCTCATTTAATAGTCACCTGAAGAAGACAGCAAGGTAATGCTGTATGCTAGTTTACCACTTTGCAGTGGCTACTTCAAACTTACCACTAAGCAACCTGAGATTCCTAGGAGTAGGTAAAACCCATATGCAATCTGTCACTGTTTAGTTTTAATCGCCAAGATAATTCTACAAAGTTAATGAATAGCTGGGTTGGAGTGGGGGAGGGGGCACAGATAGAATGAGGAGAAACTGTTATTGATGGACATCCTCTGTTCTGCTTCTTGGCAGGACACTGGTTATATGGTGAGTCACTGAGGGTACGGTTGTCATCATTATCATAATGCTTCTATGAAGGGCCTAATATCTGACGTTCTGAGCCAGGCCTACACAGAGAACTACACAGCTCTGGACCTTCACTTTTAGAACATCATGGTCCAAAACCAGATATTGATGCGGACACATGCAAAATGGATTCAAATCCTCAATATGAGTTAAATCACACATTGTATGCCAACCACCATCTCTTCTACTGGTTTCCAGATATCTCTGGAGTGAAATCTATCAAGCAAATGTATCTTGTCCCCTCAATTATATTATTAGCTCCTTGAGGGCAGGGGAACCGTCCTTACACTTCTGTGTACAGACATCAGCTCTACAGGACAAATACAGATGCTCAGTGAGGGCTGATTAAATCCACCTGACCTGATGGGTGCAGGCAGAGTGCTTTTCAAGCCAATGAATTCCTTTGAGCCTCAGTTTCTTCCTCTATAAAATGGAGAAGGTAATTGTATCTACTTCATGGGGTTGTTGTCGGGGTGGACAGACAATACATGTAAATTGCTTAGAACATGATCTAGCATCCTTTACCATATCATCTACTCAATTGTTAGCTATTCAATACTAACTTCTGCCTCCCGCTCAACTAGGAGAGACTATGGGAAAGAGTGAGTGTAGCAACTCTCACACAACTCTGTGGGTGTTCAGCCTACAGAAGCAGACTGGTCAGTTGCCTGTGTGTTGGGATTGGACGGACAACAAAAGATTTACTCTTTCACCTATCTGCCTCACTTTTCTGCTGTAACTCCTGAACAGGGATGCTTTGATGGGGCTATATGTAAGCACCACCATGGGGCTTCTGACTAGGAGCGAGGGCTGAACTAAAGTCGCCACATCAGGCACCTTGTTCGGTCTTCATTCAGCAAACATTTACAGCTAACCCAATCAGTGCCAGGCATCGTGCAGGAGCTGGGGGGCCTATAACGCACCAGGCTCGTACCCTTGCCTCATCTCACAGAGAGGAACTGGGAGGCACCAGAGAAAAGCTCTTTATAAGAAGGAAACGCACGGAGCCGGAAATCCCCTTCCACGCTAGTGCGCAGGCGCCAAGCCGACGCGGCCGAGCTCTTCCGGCGCAAGCTCACCAACTCCAATGGGCGCGCAGCGCCGGGGCCACGCATGCGTCGTGTAGCCTCGTCCTGAAGCTGAGGAGTTGGTACCGACCGCGAACCCGCTAAGATGAAGTAAGGCCTCGGTTTCCCTCTGAGGAAGTGGGAGCGGGCAACCGAGAGTGGCTGACTGGGGTTGGGATGGTAGAGCGTCTGCGGGGGCGACGGGCGGGGGAGGCGCGGAGACTAGAACAGCAGGTCCCCTAGTTTTGCTCTCCCTCAGCTGAGGCCGGGCCGCACTGGTCCGCTTTTCCGCCCTCTCCCCCGCCCCCGTGCAGCCCTTTAACTAAGGTGAAGCTGATCAACGAGCTGAATGAGCGAGAGGTCCAGCTTGGGGTGGCGGATAAAGTGTCCTGGCACTCCGAGTACAAGGACAGCGCCTGGATCTTCCTGGGTGAGGTCCCCATCTTTCTCCGTAGTGCTCTCCACATTCTCTCCTGGCCTGCTTCCCACCATTCCCGTCCCGCGCTCCCCTCCACATTCATGGTCCATTTTCATTTCCATGTGCTGTCTGCCGGTGAATCCGTGTTCCGTACCTCTCGTCTCCCCCTTTTCTAGTTTGCTCTCCCTGCCAAATCAGTGCTCATGCGAGTTACTGTTTGCCATTTACCGCGCTAAGGCTCCGAGACTGTTGTTATCACTCTCTCTTTCCCTCTCCCTGCCGCTCTCACACGCACCCATTATACAGCTGAGGAAACTGAGGTGGAGAGAAGGCAAGGGACTTCTTTAAGGTCACATGGCTAGTAAGTGCAACAGCCAGAACTGTGGGATTCTAGAACTCATGATCTTAGCCACTACCCCATATTACTACTAACCTCCCTCCCCCATTGTGCTTCCCTTGGAATTCACTTTCCTTCTCTCATTAACTCCTGCTTTCTGTCCAGGACCATATTACCATCCCTGTATTCACTTCGTGTCATAACCAGCAATTCTACAGTTTGACTCTTCAAAGAGGTTATTGTAGCAGACATTGTGCTGAGCACTTAATATACATTGTTTTATTTAATTCTTATAACAATCCTGTGAGGTAAGTACTAGTATCCCCATTTTACACATGAGGAAAGAAACATTTGGAGGTGAAATTATTCCCTATGGCATGTTTAATAGTGTCTTCATAATCCTTAGTCTAGATGTAGATGGGGTTAATAATGACATATTTAAACCGCTTTTGTGTCATAGCACTTTGTGGCTAATGAGCAGATCAATTCAAGATGTATTTTTGGAAGCAGAATTTTGCGATGCAAACTTTCTGCTTTGTAGGATTTTGGGTGTGAGGAAGACTGAGTGATCAGATTAGTTTGGTTAGTGGTGTCCCCCTGAGCTTTCCACTGAAAAAGTTAATCCTTTTTCTGTGCTACTGGCACTTCTGTCATTGCATCGGACCGTGATTTCCCTGTGGGTCATTCTTTGCACCCCCAGTGTCTGGCCTAGTGCATGGTACCTAGTAGATGCTTGGTAAATGTTTGTCGAACTGAAATGTGATTTTCTTTTCTAGGAGGCCTTCCTTATGAACTGACTGAAGGAGACATCATCTGTGTTTTCTCACAGTAAGTCCTCTTTCATTTCCTGCCTTCTGAGTCAGCAGAGTAGTGTGGGTCCATGATGTATTTTGTGGCGTCATAAAAGTCATTTATTTGAATTCTATGCTGAATGACATCCCTACATGAGAAGGGCTGGAGCTTCTGCTGTTGTGTAGGTCAGTCCCAGGACATGGTTCTAGAAAACTCCCATGTGGAAGATCCCAGAAGTTGGATAATTTGGAATGCTGTCTTGGGGATTCTGGTCTATTTCTGTTGTTTTTTCACTGAGGCTTGTTCAGCTTGGGCCTATACTGGAACAGACTGGAACTCTCAGGAAGGTACTGTGCTGGCCCACCTCCATGGGCTCCTGCAAACTAGGGGAAACCTGTTATCACAGGACGTTTTTGGGCCCTCACATGTGTGGCAACGTAGGATTGGGGCAAAGCACAGGGAACTGGGGTGAAAAACAGAAGGTTTAGGTGATAGTTTGCTTTCTTGGTTTGTAGATGAGTGTAAGGTTAGTGAGCAGAGGCAGTCTCTTTACCCAGAGGCTGAGAGTCACAGACTGTTGAGGAACAAGAATGAATGGGAGACCTGTATATTCTTCATTTTTGCTATGGGATGAGAGCAGTAGCACTTGGTGGGAGAGGATGTTGGCAGCTGACACTGGTAGTAGAAAGGCTGGGCAGCGGACACACAATCCCAGAGCTAAACAGGGTGGTGAGACAGTCCACAGACTAAGAGGGCCTTGGCAGCTTACAGGAGCAGGGGGCCACTACCTTTGGGTTTTGTAGCTGTCAGGAGCAGAGGACTATTTCAGCGAAGTTGGACAGCATGTACAGGCAGAGGACCATGGCACAAGGGGCTGGCCAAGTAAACACAGGTAGCATGCCCTGGAGTGGGATTGCCGTGGCAGGCTGGTTGGGCTATCCATAATCAGATGGCCCTGGCTGAGTGGTTGGGCAGCTTATGGGGCAGAAGGCCATAGGGAAGGAATTGGGCAATACACGGGATACACGGGACCAGAGGGCCCTGGCAGGGACAAAGGCTGCATCCTCTAACTTCTGTCAGAAAGTTCACAGCAGGTGCAGCCTATAATTGCTATCCCTTTGTGATACCTCTACCAGATCTAGCCTTCCATCCTGGAGCTGTTTTAGTTTTACTTGCATTGAGTGATGATCAGTTAGTGTGTGTGTGTTCATTCTCATTTTCTATTCTGGCTACACACATTGCTCCCCACGAAGATTGCCTTTGCCATGGATAAATGTGGATTTCGAAAAATGCTTTGTTTTCTGATTATGAAGGTAATGTACAGTCATCATAGAACATTTGGCAAAAAAAGATACAAAGAAAAAGTAGAATATACTCTTAAGGAAAGACTTAACAGTTTGGTATATTCTTTATTATTGTCTTTTTTTTAATGTTGGGCATTATTTCCAATGGTTTGCTGTTATAAATTATACTGCAGTGTACATTGTAGTGTATAAATCTTTGTACGCATCCCTGATGGTTTCCTTAGAGAAAAAGGGATATGGATCAGTATGTTAGCATTCTTAAGATGTTTTGTAAACATTGCCAAATTGTTCTCTGGAAAGGTTGTACCAATTTCTGCTCACTAAAAACTCTGCTTTTCTGAATCCTGATCAACAATGGTTATAAAACAAAAACTCATAGTCCCGGAGGCTGGGAAAAAAATATTTGCCAAAGAAGTTTCTTATCGTTATTTTACATTGCCTTTATTTCATCATCAGTAAGGTTGAACATCTTTTCATAAATTTGAAGCACAATATTATTTCTTTTTCTTTGTAAATTGTTTATTCATATCCTTTGCCAATTTTTTTCTACTGGTGTATTCCTTGTTTTTTGTTGATTTTACATGAACCCTTTGTGTAGGAAGGATTTTATTTAACTCTTTGCTACAACACTTAGTCATGTATTGTGTTACTGGTCGAGTATCTCTTATCCGAAATGGTTAGGACTAGAAGTGTTTCAAGATTTTGTGTGTGTTATTTTTTTTTTACGGATTTTGGAATGTTCGCATATACATAATGAGGGATCTTGTGGATGGGACCCAAGTCTCTACATGAAATTCATTTATGTTTCATATATACCTTATACACATAGCCTGAAGGTAATTTAATACAATATTTTTAATAATTTTTTGTATGAAACAAATTTTGCATACATTGAACTATCAGAAAGCAGAGGTATCAGGTGTAGAATTTTCCACTTATGGCATCATGTCAGCACTTGAAAAATTTTGGATTTTAGAGCATTTTGGATTTCAGGTTTCTAGATTAGGGATGCTCAACCAGGACTATGGATTTTTTTTTAATTTGCTACAATGTCTTATCATTATTCTTTCTTGATGCTCAAGTTGTCCCCTTTGAAGGTCAATAGGAGTCCCTTCAAGCCAGATCCTATATTCTTTTTCTAATTTTAATTTTGAAATAATTTTAGGCTTAAAACAGGAAGGTTATAAAATACTGTAAAGAATACCCGTATCAAAAAAAAAGGATACCTGTATCCATTTCACCTAGATTTCCCAGATGTTAGCATTTTACGACATTTTTTTTTTTTGAGACAGAGTCTCACTGTGTTGCCCCGGCTAGAGTGCCTTGGCGTCATCCTAGCTCATAGCAACCTCAAACTCCTGGGCTCAAGTGATCCTCCTGCCTCAGCCTCCCGAGTAGCTGGGACTACAGGCATGTGCCACCATGCC
>NW_012149952.1:6471553-6497089 GCF_000956105.1 Propithecus coquereli
ATATATACAATAATTTTTTCTGAACCATTTGTCAGTTGCAGACATAATGTCTATTTATCCCTAAATTCTTCAATATGTGTTTCCCCAAAATAAGGACATTCTCGTATTTACAGTGATCTAATTCAGGAAATCAACACTGATACAATATTATTATCTAATCTGTAGACTTTACTCAGCTTCACCAGTTGTCTTGATAATGTGCCTTATGGCAAAAGAAAAAAATGTTTTCTAGTTCTTTATCTGTAATATAAACTATAAATTTTATTTATGGATAACTTATTTATAATTAGAAATTATAAATATTTTCTCCTTTTATCTTTTTGTCATTTGTCTTTGAACTTTGCTTATTCCAGTTTTTTTGCTAAGCAAAATCATTTTTATGCATTCATTCATTTATATGTTTAAATTAATATATGGTAAAATTGACTTTTGTGGGGGAGTGTATAGCCGTGAGTTTTAATACGTGTATAGATTTTTGTAATCTCCCTCATAATTAGAATGCGGAACAGTTCCATCATCCCCCAAAAATCCCTCATCCTTTCCCTTTATAGTCTCCCCCTTCAGTATTTTATATCTGTATAGTTAAATTTATCAGTCTTTTTTATTGCTTGTGGATTTTTGAGTCATAAGTAGAATGTATTTCTCCCCACTTACCCACTGTGTTCTCTTCTAGTGCTTGTATGGTTTCAATTTTGTACATTGAAGTTCTGTTCCATTTAGAGTTTGTTCTGTTGTACAAACTCTGTTGTGTGGTTTTGATCCAGTTTTGTGTTTTTTCAAATGAGTACCTAGTTGTCCCAACACCATTTACAAAAAAGTCCATATTTTCCTCAGCAGATTGGGATGTCACCTTTATCATATCCTAATTTTTTCACATATACTTGAGTCTGTTTCTCAACTTTCTATTCTGTTCTGTTGGTCTGTCTATTCATTTGCCACACTGGTTACTCATAGAAGCTTCTCAGTGTGTTTAATATCTGGTAGAGTTACTTCCCCTCATTTTTTTTTTTTTTTAGGTTTTCCTAGCCATTACGTGTTCATTTTTTTTCCATAAGAATTTTAGAATTAATTTACCCAGCTCCAGGAAAAAAAGAACTTGTATTTTTATTGGGATCACATTAAATTTATATATTAACTTGGGAGAAAATTTTGATATCTTTATGATATTGAGTCATCCTGTGTAAGAACAGGGATGCCTTTATATTTGTTCAAATCTATGTTTGTGAGTTTTTAGGAGATTTTTAAAAGTTTTCTTTATATAGGCTTCGTAGTAATACAGTGCTTGTTGTTCAGTATATTTCTAAGTATTTTATCTTTTTTGTTGTTATTATAAATGGGATTTCCCTTCCAATATTTCTTCTGATTATTTTTTTTGTACGTAAGAGGGTGATTGATTTTTGACTTTGTATCCTATTACTTTACTGAATTGTCACATTTGTTTTTAATCATTGTTTATCATTGATTTTCTTAGGTTTTCTATAGATACTATCATATATACTCTGCAAACAGGCCGGGCGCGGTGGCTCACGCCTGTAATCCTAGCACTCTGGGAGGCCAAGGCAGGCAGATTGTTTGAGCTCAGGAGTTCCAGACCAGCCTGAGCAAGAGCGAGACCTCGTCTCTACTAAAAATAGAAAGAAATTAATCGGACAACTAAAAATATATATAGAAAAAATTAGCCGGGCATGGTGGCGCATGCCTGTAGTCCCAGCTACTCGGGAGGCGGAGGCAGGAGGATCACTTGAGCCCAGGAGTTGGAGGTTGCTGTGAGCTAAGATGACGCCACGGCACTCTAGCCCTGGGCAACACAGTGAGACTCTGTCTCAAAAAAAAAAAAAAAGAAAAAAAAATCTGCAAACAGAGGTAGTTTTACTTTTTCATTTCTTGTATGTTTTATCTAATTACATTGGCCTATACCTTCAATAGAGTGTTAAATAGTTCCAACCTTAGTAGAATCACCTCTAGTATTTCTCAACAAGTAAGATGCTAGATTTCAGGCTGAGGTGTATGTATGTGATCATGTGACATATCTATCAATTTCTATTTTATTTTTATGACTTTAATTTATAAAGGTTTAACTTATTTGAATTGATGTTTTTATAACAAGTGAGGTAGACTTTTTTCTATTTAATTTCTGCTTTTATCTTTATTAACTCCTGTCTGCTTTCATTAGGTTTTGCTTTCTTCTCTTATACTCATTTTTTTAACAATAAAATTCTTAAGGTTACAAATTCCTTAGTATGGCTTTCTCCATATTTCGTAAGTTTCGGTATGGGTTCATCTCACTTTTGTTATTTTCAAAGTCGTCTGCCATTGATTGTTTTTCTTTGTTCTGTTTTATTTTCTCTTTGATCCAGTTGTTAGTAGAGTAGGTTTCAAGTTTTAGTAGGGTGTTTTTTGTTTAAAATATTCTTTCAAGCTTGATAACATTGTGATTAGAGAACATGGCCTATTTTTTGGAGTTTACTGAGGTTTACTTTGTTTGAGACCTTATCTATAGTCAGTTTTAATACATGTTTCATGAATGCTTAAAAATAAATTGTCATCATGTAGGATTCAAAGATATCTCTGTATCTAAGAGTCTGACATGAATATTTATTAATATAATTATAGTAATATGTTTATTTATATTACATAATTATGTATTATTAATCCTCTGATTTTATTTCTGTCACCTTTGTATGTTATAAAGTTCAAGATGATGTATTAAATTCTCTCCTTTCTCTTTTAGTTTTTCTGTATATTTCTAATAGTTTTTTAATTAAATTTTTGATTTCTTAATCAATGCATAAAGTTTCATGACTTAGACCTTTGTTTTGTATTAGGACCTCTTTCAGTGTAAAATAACCTTCTTAGTCCTATTTAATGTTTTTATTTGAGCCTTGAATTTGTCTTTGATTTTGATATTGCCACCCATTTTTTTGATTGGGTGTTCCTTTTCTAGTCTGACTTTTAATTTTCAACATTTCTGTGTCATCTTGTTCTAGATGTGTCTCCTGTACAGACTGTATTATTTGAATTTTGTTTTATCACCCAAACTGCAAGTTTTTGCATTTTAAGTCAACAGCGTCTTACTCTTTTATGAAATAAATAGGTATGGGGAGATTGTTAACATTAATCTCGTGCGGGACAAGAAGACTGGGAAATCCAAAGGATTCTGTTTCCTCTGCTATGAAGACCAGAGGAGCACAATTCTGGCCGTTGACAATTTTAATGGGATCAAGGTAAGTGTGTTTATTAAGCAGGATTTGGCTGGACTCTTTCCATGTGTAGAGTTAGGTTTTGTTTTCTACCTGGTCCCCACAGGCAAAAGGACAGTATTGGTTAGCTTGCGTGTGTTCTGAGGGCTGCAGAGGTGTGGAGACATACTGGCCAGGAAGTAATCCCAGGAAATAATTCTTTTCAATCACGGCCCTGTCAGGACTTGTTTTTTTACCCTCATCTGTTAGCAAACCATCTCTCCAGGAGCATACGTACCAGGCCTGCTCCCCATCCAGGGCTCTGTTTTTTACCTTTTCTTCCTCTCCCTCCACTCATCTCTGGTACACTGGAGAACAAGAGACTAGCAAGCGCTGCTCTTCCGTATTGCTCTGTGTCAGGGAATTTGGGCTTCGTCATGGCCTCATAACCTAAGACATAGCCGTGTGTATGTGTCATATGTCTCCAGTGACCTAGCACATTGGGCCCTGGGAATCCTCTACTTAAAATCTGATGCCAAATTTTACAAAAGTAACTCATTCCGAACTTTTCTGTCCTCTGTCCCTCTCATCCCCCCACCTTGTGAGGCACTGAACTGAGAGAAGGAGACAGGGCAAGTCAGGCTTATGTATGCTCCACGGGGTTCCTGTACACATTGAGGGAAATGCTGCATTTGAAATGAACATGGTCACAGGGTGATGGATACCTCTTGACCTGGAGAGTTTGTCACTGATTACACCAGTATAGAATAGTCAGATTATAGAACAGCCAGAGATTACAGAACAGGGTGGAGTAGGTTCTAGGCTTGATTTTTAAGACAGCCAACAGTCAGAGGGAGTCACTGTAAGAGGAAGGTTTTGAAAAATGTTCCAAAATGGGGAATAGGATAGGTGACAGAAACTGCTCAGGCTTCAAGGTAAGAATAAAAGTCTGATCTTGTATTGAAACAATAAAAGCCAAATTTTTAAAATTTTGGATAGCATTTCTTATGGAATAAGTCTGTATCTTCCTGAAAATACAGTGTTTTTATTTTAAGTGTTTGTTGTTGTTCACTTGGACAGTCGTGAGTCAGCACAAGAATCAGAATGAGCCAGTTCCATTATGGTAGGGATAGAGCAAGATGTGAGGGCTTAAGAAAAAAGAAAGTGGTCCTCTCTCAATTCCATTCTCCCTCCCAATTATTGGTCTGACTTTGCCTCTTCCTAATTACTGTGTTGAGAAAGCAGGGTAGCATGAAGCCTGATTTTAAGAATTCCTTCTAGTTGCCCAGCTTTCCCAGGGTATGTTTCACTGTAAACTAATGTTATAGATTTGGGATGATTCATTGTGCATTTAATTCTCACACTTCCCTGATGCTTGGGGCAGTACTTTCCTGTCTTTTTTCACTTCATGGCACATGTAGAACACGAGGCTATTTGTATGGCACCCTGAGGTAAACTAGCGAGGCTGATGGCACAGCTGCCCCAGGGGCTCCAGCTGCCCCAGGCCCCCCCCCCCCGGCTTCCCTAAGGGCTGAAAGTATTACTGTCTAGACACATGTGCTGTGACACAGCAGTTGGGCAGGTCTGCTTTAGTGATAGAGTTAACAGGAAGGTAATGGATGTGGTTCAAACCATGGTTCTCTGTAGCTTGGGTTCAGATAGTTTGGTATGAAGGCCGTCTTTCCTGTCTGCTTAGATTAAAGGGCGAACTATCCGAGTGGATCATGTATCTAACTATCGGGCTCCTAAGGACTCAGAAGAACTGGATGATGTGACCAAAGAGCTCCAAGAGAAGGGCTGTGGGGCTCATACCCCCTCACCAAGTTTGTCTGAGGGCTCTGAAGATGACAAACCCACAAAAAAACACAAAAAAGGTAAAGCGTTAAGACCCAAGAGAAGATTCTGGGTAGTTTTAGTCTGTGTTCTTCCTAGCATTCACTGATAGTTGGTAATCAGCTCTCGTGTGTGAAGAGGGAAGGCATGGGGCACCTTATTCTAATTGGGAAAAGGGGAGGTGTCAGTGGAAGGCTAGTGTTGTGGGCAGAAGTGTGTCCTCCCAAGTTGGTATGTTGAAGTCTTAGCCCACAGTACCTCAGAACGTGACTGTGTTTGGAGATAGTGTCTTTAAAGGGATAATTCAGGATAGGAGCTGCCTTGTACAGCAACTTGACATTTCAAGGGTGACAGACATCCAAGTTGGCTTCTCGGAAGCACTTTTCTGGAAGGCTGGACTATGACTACTTCACGCTGCTTCCAAGGATGTTTTCCTTATGCACGCTCTCCACCTCCTGGCATGTGAATATTTTGAACTACAACACCTGTCTTACAGTAATGTAGTCAGAGAAAAATGGCACTTGTATTGAAGGAGTTCTTTATTTTTTCCCTTTTCTTATTGTTTGCCCCTAACCCCTTTTTTCCTCCAGAAAAAAAGGAAAAAAAGAAAAAAAAGAAAGAAAAGGAGAAGAGTGACCAGGGAGTACAGGCAGAGCAGCCGTCCTCCTCTTTATCACCCAGAAGCAAGGCAATAAAGGAGAAGGCTGACCCTGGCCCTAAGAAGCACAGCAGCAAGAGCTCCAAGAGAGTCGAGAAGCCAGAGTCCAGGGACAGTCGGAAGCGCTACTCGGGCTCCCCTGAGGCCAGGACCCCGTGCCATGGAGGACCAGAGGACTTGGAGAGGGAGCCGAAGAAAGAGAAACCCAAACATGAGCACAAGTCCTCAAGCAGGAGGGAGGCAAGAGAAGAAAAGAACAAGGATAGGGACAGAGGGCGAAGCTCAGACACACGTTCTAGCCGGAACAACGGGCGTTCTGAAGGGCATAGTCATAGAAGTAGAAGTAGGAGCCGCAACAAATCCCACAGACATAAAAGGGCCCGGCGCTCCCGGGAGCGGGACTCCTCGAATCCCAGGGACCGCAGGCATCACTGAAGCCTGTTCAGCTGCTCAGTAGATTTGGAAATGAACTGTGTTTTTACAATGCAGTCAGATTCAGTTATATTGTTACTATTTTTGTGTATAAAACCTCTGGGGCTGAATTCTTTAATCCCTTGAATGTTAGAGTCATTGAGAGGGCTGTAGTTTCAACAGCCACGTAGCCACAGTTCATTGTCCCTGAGAATATACTTGGTACTTACCAGAACATGTGTCCTGAATTTTGGTTCATATAGACCCTCGGCCCCACAGACCCCAATTTAAGATGAAATTGCCAGGAAAGGGAAAATACCAGACAACTCTAGCAGTCTAGTCTTCATGCTATTAATAGATGTTGAAGAAGCAGCATCGTAGGACTTTTCCAGTTGGCAGGTAGAACTATACGGTGAGCAGTGTGGTATACTAGGTTTGGACAGCTCGATCTGAATGTGAAAGGATTCTTAAAATCAGCCAGCGCCCTCCCTAACCCCCATGTTAAATTTTTTTAAATGTCTTTTTCATTTTTGAAATCGTTTTTGGTTGACATGTCTCTTTCTACATTTTTCTCTGCAATTTATTTATTTATTCATATTGAGGTAAAATTCACATAACGTAAAATTAACCATTTTTTTTTCTTTTTTTTTTTTATTTCAGCAAATTATGGGTGAACAGGTGTTTAGGTTACGTGTGTTGCCCAAAGGGAGCAATTCACTGGCATTTGGTACATTCACAGTGTTGTGTAACCATCACCTCTATCTAGTTCTAAAACATTTTCCTCATCCCAAAAGGAGACCCTGTACTCTTTAAGCAATAACTTAACTCTCCATCTGGCCCCACTCCCCTCCCTCCCCTCCTGGTCCCCTCTCCCTGTCAACCACCAATCTGCTTTATGTTTGTGGGTTTGCCTATTCTGGGAATTTCAAATAAGTGGAATCATACAGTCATGGCCTTTTGCGTCTGACTTATTTAAATTAGTATAATTTTTTTTAATTTCAAAGTATTATGGGGGTACAGATGTTTTTGGTTACATGGATCACTTTTGTAATGCTTGAGTTAGGGTTACAAGTGTACCTGTCACCCAGATAGTGTTCATTGTACCCGTTAGGTAGGTTTTCGGCTTTCTACTCCTCCCCCTCCCCCTACCCCCCTTTGATTTCCATTGAGTTATCCTTTGCTCTATGCACGTGTGCTCAGCAGTTAGTTCCAATTTAATAGTGAGTACATGTGGTGTTTGCTTTTCCGTTCTTTAGATACTTTACTTGGGATCATAGTCTCCAGTTCCATCCATATTGTTGCAAAAGGCATTAAGTTATCCTTCTTCATGGCTGAGTAGTATTCCATGGTATACACGTATCACATTTTGTTAACCCGCTCATGAATTGATGGGTATTTGGGTTGATTCCATATCTTTGCAATTGTGAATTGTGCTGCCATGAACATTCGAGTGCAGGTGTCTTTTTGATAACATGACTTCTTTTCCTTTGGGTGAATACCCATTAGTGGGATTGCTGGATTGAATGGTAAGTCTACTTTTAGTTCTTTGAGGAATCCCCATACTGTTTTCCATGGAGGTTGTACTAATTTGGAGTCCCACCAACAGTGTGTAAGCATTGCTTTCTCTCTGCATCCATGCCAACATCTGTTGTTTTTGGACTTTTTAATAAAAGCCATTCTAACTGGGGTAAGGTGATATCTCATTGTGGTTTTAATTTGCATTTCCCTGATGGTTAATGATGTTGAGCATGTTTTCACATGTTTATTGGTCTTTTGTCTGTCTTCTTTGAAAAGCTCCTTTCTGTTCATGTTTTTTGCCCACTTTTTAATGGGATTGTTTGAGGATAATGTTTTTGAGGTCCATTTATAGTATAGTATGTATCAGTACTTCATTCCTTTTTATAGCCATATAGTATCCCGTTGTGTGGCTATATCATTTTGTTTATCCACTCCTTGGTAGGCGGATATTTGGTTTGTTTCCACCTTTTGGCTACTCAGCTTCCTTTTTGTGTTCCAGACATACCAGGTTACCTTCTAGGTTTAGTCCAGTGTTCAAGTAGCCACTCTTTCTGGGATGAGAGACTTTGTTAGCTCCATTACCTATCTCTGTGGTCTTCTGGGTAGTTCCTTCTCATTTTGAGTCTTAGCTTTCTTTTATCTGCCAGTCTGTTATGAGTTCAGTAGGGACTAGCTCACAGGATCTTTAATACCCCTTAGTAAATTGTTAAACTTGAATTTCTGACCCTGCAAAATGGAGGACCAGAGCTTTCCTAGTGAATACCTAAGTTAGATTTCTCTCTGCGTTAGGTTGGGCCCTTGATGAGATGTGCAGGAGATTTTGAGGGAAGATGGGGAAGTGGAGGAGTCTGGGAAAGCTATCAGACTATGATGTAGGTCTAACCTTTGGAGAAGCAAGGGAAGGAAGGAAGGGTGGGTAGGAAGCCTTGTGGTACAGTTCTAAGAATCAGCAAGACCAAGGTGAATTGAGGCAGAGTCACCTGTCAGAGGAGTCCTGCTAAGTCTCCTTGGTAAGCAGGAGTTCATGCTGTCGGCTTCCATCTCAGCCACTATGGCTCTCTGCTGATGTGCCCATCGTGTCAGTTCTGGTAGCCAGTGACAAAGGCCCATGTACTTGGCTGGGTCATTTTGTCTGGTTTTTATGTATATGGCAAGGAACCAGATTATGCAATTTTGGGGGCTGGTTAGGCGGCCTGAAATTCACGGGACGAGAGCGGACACTGGCAGAAATTTCTTCAAGGACACCTTAGTCTTGCTCTTAAAGCTACCAGCTGATTGGATTTGGCCCACCCACATTTTCGAGAGTAATCATTGCTTAACTGACCATCGATATTAACCACATTTACAAAATATAGTAGTCCCCCCTTATTTACAGGGGATGTATTCTAAGACCCCCAAAAGATGCTTGAAACCATGGATAGTACTGAACCCTATATATAGTTTTTGCTATACATACATATCTGTGATAGGTTATGAATTAGGCACAGTAAGATTAACAACAATAATAGTAAAATAGAAAAGTTATGACAATATCTTGTAGTAAAAGTTACACGAATGTGGTCTCTGTCTCAAAATCTTGCTGTATGTAATGTTGTCCAACAGCTGTTGACTGCAGCTAACTGAAACCATGGAAAGGAAACCAAGGATAAGGGGGGACTACCGTACTTCACAGCAACACCTAAACTAGCGTCTGATTGGACAACTGGGTACTGTGGCCTAAGGCAAATTGATACAACACTCACCATCACAATTTACTATCTTGTCCGTTATGGGAGGGCAGTTTCCGAGGTTTCTGCTTGGGTTTCCTCACTGTGACACCTCTTACCCAGCAGGCCAAGGAGCCATGCACGGGTTACTGCCAACTACAAAGTCACCTCCAGTTACACACTTGGGGCTAGGAAATGGCCACTGGGTGGGTGAGCAGGCCCACTGTGAACCCTTTTCAGCCAGCACTTCAGTTATTAACTCGGCTTCCATAAACCCCCAGTCTAACTGGGGCCATGATGATGCATCGGTTCTACTAGGGGCGAGTGGGCCCCCTCTGCAAACTGACAGTGTCTGCAGAGCCAGCACCCTCAGGGCTGTCCGGCCAGACGTTCCCATCCCTTGTTTCAGAGTCTTTCCAACCACATGAAGTCGCATGGCCCTGACTTCAGCAAACAGACCTGCTGCGTAATCAGTATCGACTGTTTAATCTCCTTGGAGTTCTGCAACGCGATCACGTCTTCTCTTTGGCTCAGCTGTGTCTGCTCCTCCACTGCAGGAGGTGAAGTCCTCTTTGTAAGCTCCACGGAAGCCCTCTGGCTCTCACAATCCTTAGCTGCTTATTAACTGAGAATCACCCATGTTAAATGAGAAGTCACCCATTTCTCATTACCCTGCTGTGGAGCCTCAAGACAACTGAACACTCTTCAGTTAATCCAGCTGTCTCCACTATCTTTGCAGGACTTATTCTGCCCTGATTTTTTAAAGGTCTGAGTCAGCACACCTGCAAGGCCATTCTCCCGGTTTTCCCAGGTCATCTCCACAGAAATCTTTGTGGCTCATCATTGCCTGTTTGGACCACTGCTGGTATCACTTGTGCTAGTCTGGGTTCTCTGAGAGGCAGATGCCAAGATGGGATTAGACATATGAGAAACTTATTAGGGAAAACCCCCATAGAGAAAATGAGGAGGGAGCCAGAGGAGTCAGGGAGAGCCCAGATGCACATGTAACCCCTGTGGCGGAGAGAAGGAAGGAAGGAAGGGTGGGTAGGAAAAGTCTTAGGCTGCGGGGTGCAGTTCTCAAATTTGTTTTTATTTTACTTTATTGTAAATTGTTAAATTCTAATTGTATGATATATGGGTACAAAATGATGCTATGATTTATGAATAAAATGTGGAATGATTAGGTCAAGCTAAATAACACATCCATCACCAGTTGTGCAGTCCTAAGAATGTTTCAGCAGAACAAATGTGTGTGTTGGGAAGGGCAGTTCATCATGGGCCCTGAGCACCCCTGCACATTCGTGGTGAGTGTCTTAAACTGCAAGACTTAGCCATCTCCTAATACTGAGCCATTGCTGCAGACAGTCACACAGGCAACAAGTAGGGCAAGGTGGCCACAGTGTGACTGCTGTTTAACTGCTCACTTCCCAGGGGAAGGGCATCATTTTGTTTGCTCTTTGCCCAAAAAGTCCTGAGCTCTTGATGCAAGGTTCCTCAGCTGCGATGCAGCCACCTGCGTGCGTAGCATCCACCTGAGCCTGTTGCATTGCCTGTGGGACTTGGGGGAAGGGAGGCTGGAGAAACTACACTGATGCTCCTGCTATTTGCTGTGTTGTAATGAACTGTGTTGTTCTAACTCGTGTAGTCTCACTGTCTAGGTTGCACACCTATGAAGCAATGGCAGGTTTACTCCTTGCTATCCTCTCTGAGGTTGGGGCTCTTCCTTGACAGCATCCCTGACCCAAAGTCACCTTTCAGGGGAGTCCTGTGTCACATAGAAACGGCCTGCTTTAGTGTCTCTGCCACACCAAGAAGCGCACGTGGGGAGTTTGGGTGTGATGAAAATGCAGTGATGGATGGTGGGTTTCAGCCATGTTGGATTTCAGTCACAGCAGTATTGGTTTCCAGAGCTCAACAGCTGTGGCCGTCATTCATTTATGCTCCCTGCAGTCCGAGACCTGAGAAGTGCACGTACACCCGGCACTGGGCCCAGCCTGAAACAACCCACTAGCCATTGGTTTTAGTTAGGCTTTGGGGACAGTGAATGTTTACTTTTTCCTTTTGTGGGTTCACTTCACAGAAGACAGTTGAAATTCACTGGGGGACAAATTCCCAGTGACCTCAAACCTAAACAGCCACATTGAATGAAATGCTCACAAACGATGCTTTTTAGTTCTTGGTGTATCAATATTCTTTTGATGTGGCCTACACCTGAATGTGTCTGTCTCTTTTCTGCTTCCTCTAATCTAGTGGGGCATGTACCTAGTCAGTTCTCGTCTTGGGAAGTTTATGGACTCAGTGAATCCTAAATTGGAAATAATCCTTATCTGGTATAGGCCATTCCTTCTGTAAACATATTTTGAAGCTCTTTGAAGGGAATAACCTAGTCATTGCCTAAATGGTGTTCTCGTGAAGCGTAAAGTGCTCTGCACTGTGCTGTTATCGCCAAAGAATAAAGCCAAATGTTTCCTGGTGTTTTTTATTTTATCTGAAAATGTAAACTTAGAAGATGTAATTTCGGGTGTTATTAATTTCACTATGAAGGATTTAACCCAGACTTCTTCCTTTACTAAATAAGTGGCCCCTGTTTTCTGCAGGTGTTATTGGGAACTGCATCATAAAATAGATTATAAGGACAGGCCATATTTTTCATCAGGAAATAAACAGTTACATTTGTGATAAGAATTTGGTATTCTATAAATTAAGGATGAACCAATAGTATGTCACCGAAGATAACTGGTCCCTAGATGTATTATTAAAAATACTGAAATTATGTGCCAGGTCCTATAAAGGGGCAAAACCATGTGATACATGAATTATGTTATTCTAAAATATACACTTGTCACACAGATGTATAGCTGTTGTAATTGTATATTTATAGTGTATATTTAAGGTCAAAGCAATATGCTCTCTATAATGAAAATCGGCCAGAATTTGGTTACTTTTTGCCAGCTTAGAATTTAGAATACTTTGGGGGTGATTGAAGATGATCTAGCCTCTTTAAATAAGCTGTTCAAAGAAGTCCGAATGAATGCTTGCTTTTTTCTCATGCCTCATGAGAAGCTGAGGCATTTGATGTCATTCCATTCACCTTAGGTTGGGATTAGGATTTGTTTAAGCAATGTTGGTGATGGTTATGATAATGTTTCTTGCAGAGGAAAGCATTTATTAACAAGCAGCTATGAAAATAGCAAAAAACTTTTCCGATTGTTAATTTAAATCCCGAAGTTTGTTGAATTTTTATTAGTACACCATATGACTGTTAAATGATAAAGTATACTGTGTGATTGTTATTGGAGTGTATGTGTTACTTTGTGTGCTGTTTTCACTTATAGGTGCATTTATATGTGTTTATATTGTCACTATATTGTCATTTTCAGTGGCTATATAGCATTCTTTCCCGCTAATACACCACACCAGTCTCCCACTTGGATTGATTTAGTTTTTATTATACTTAATAATACCACTATGAACATTTTTATGCTGAGGGCCTTTAAATTTTTTCCTTTCCTTTAAGTTTTTTTTGGACTACGTTCCTCAAAGTGGAGTTACCAGGTCCAAAAGTACAGACAGAACCAAATGTTGTCTTATTGTCAGATTGCTTTTCAGAAAGATCAAATTTGTAGAACCGTGATCACTGTAGAGTTCAAGTGTAATTCTTTCCCTACATTCAGGACAACCCTGGATTTGACCATTTGACTACTTTTTTCCTTCTCAGAAAGGTATATTGTGATACCTTCAGGTTATCCTAATTTGCATTTTCTTCATTGCAAGTGAGGCTGTTTGTGTATTTTGACTTGTAGTGCGTTAGTCTTTTTAAAAGTATTTAAACGGTTCCATCTCCAAGGACAGTAGATACTAGGTCATGCATTTTTAATATATTTTGGCCAGCAGGCTTTGAACTGCTATGACAAGTACCTTTCCTCCCATTCTGGTGCTCACCTTTTCATATTTGTTAGACAAAAAGCATTTTGAAAATGAGGCCTGGCTGTTTATTGGAAGCTACAATTGCAAGCATAGAAACAGATGAAAGCAGTGTCACCAGGAAATAGTGGATGTCATATAAGCACACACTGGTATTCTCTATCTCTCTGCTTCTTCCTATTTCCTGCCTTTCTGAGGGAGGATACACAATTAGACTTCTTTCTACAGTCAGATGTTAATATACTTGCTATCCCATAGACCTGCAGTCCCTAAGACCTGGGCCATGGAGCTGTACCGGTCCATGGCCTGTTAGAAAGTGGACCGCACAGCAGGAGGTGAGCAGTGGGTGAATGAGTGAAGCTTCATCTGTATTTACAGCTGCTCTCCATCCTTCACATCACGGCATAATCTCCACCTCCTGTCAGATCAGCAGTGGCATTAGATTCTCACAGGAGCATGAACCCTACTATAAACCACGCATGTGAGGGATCTAGGTTGCATGTTGCTTATGAGAATCTGATGCCTGATGATCTGAGGTAGAGCTGAGGTGGTGATGCTAGCTCTGGGGAGCGGCTACAAATACAGATTATCACTAGCAGAGAGGTTTGACTGCACAATAAATGTAATGCGCTTGAATCATCCCCAAACCATTCCTCCCTAACCCCCGGTCCATGGAATAATTGTTTACCATGAAACTGATCCGTGGTACCAAAAAGGTTGGGGACTGCTGCCATAGACTATCTTGGATACTCGATCCATCAGTAATAGAGATTGCTTCTAGAAAAGACAAATAGGTAGCAGCTGGAAGAGGGGAGGGAAAGGAGGAGGGAGAGGCTTACTTTTCACTGTATCTTTTGTACTTTTGAATTATGTGCTGAGTGTATATTACCCATTAATAAAAATGAATTAACACCCCATGTAAGATCAGTGCTTGTCATTATTGTGGACCTTTAAATAATGGCTTTAAAGCTTATGCTGCTACATGTGATGAACTTCAGTATGTAAGGGCAGGCAGGAATGAATAAGCAGATGAAAGCAGCCAAGTTTGGGTGTAGGTGATATTTGGGGAGTAGAACTGCCTGCCATTCTATTTAGTAATTTTCAGTGAACCTGACATTTATGGGCTAGGTACACCATAAAGGAAATTTGCTTGCCTAAAAACATTTCCCTGGAGGTTTTGGATAAAGCTGGACCTTCCTCTGACATAGCTTCTTGAAAGCTAGGGCATGAGAATAACTAGTTGAGTGATCATTTTCCTGTATACTGAGTGGATAGAGGGAGGCCAGAGTGGTGGTTTCAGTACCAGAGTGGTGTTTCTGTCTATGGAGCTGTTTCTAGCAAAGCACCGTGTTTGAGGTCAGCTGATGCGTGCAGGTTCTGATTTGCTCTTTGTGATTACTTGACTTTGGTGTTCTAGATGGGGCCTGTCCTTTCTCCATCAGCTGAGTTTTGGCAATTGCAGGGGAACAGGTATGACTGAGAAGCATGAGTTGCTCACTGGCCACATCGGTAGTTCATGTATCTTGGAGACGTTAAGAGGATGCCTGGAGACTTCAAAGCCCCTCTGAGGAGTCAGATCCCTGAAGTGCCTGCCCTAGATGTTCAGGGATAGACTTTGGAAATGAACTTTCAGGGAACCCCTCAATCTCCCCTGAGTTGGCTTGTGCCCATGGGGCCACGTACTACCTGGACCTGCACTGTTCAATAAGGGAGCCACTAGCCACATGTCACTATATAAATTGAAATAAAGTGAAAAATCCAGTTCCTTAATCACACTAGTGACTCAATAACTGCATGTGGCTTGTGACTACTGTACTGGACTGTGCATATATAGACCAATCCCATTTCCCAGAATATTCTATTGGATAGTGCTGAACTGGACTGTTCAGGCATAGCAGGATGTATATAGCTGTTTGATCCACGGTGAAAGCCTCCTTCAAGCTTTCCTTGCCCACCGAAACTCTACCTGTCCTTTGAGGGGTGGTTCAATTCTAGTTCTGGGAAATTTTTCCTGACTGCTCCAGCTTACAGCAATGACTCCCTTCTTGGAACCCCCTAGAGCACCTGAAATACTTGATGACACACTGTCTTATTGGTGTCACACTTTTGCTTGTCAGTCTTATCTTCCCAGCAAGGCTGTAGGGCCCTCGGGAGCAGAGCTTAAATCCCACACTTCCTGGGAGGTGCATCTGTATGTGACCCACAGCCCCTCTTCTCATGCCAGAATGCATTGCAAAAGCATATGTCAACCCCCCTTTTCTCCTGCTGTCTTTCGTACTTTGCTCCTGTTTTCAGTATTTATAAGAATCAGCATGTAGGATAGCATGTCATACTTTAAAGTCCATTTATTTTTGGAGGACAGTCAGCATGCTTATTTATGTCAGGTATAGGCACTTCAATTTCTGTCCTGGTTAGGATGTGAGGGTGGGGAAGATTTGGGAAGATTGGCATTAGATCTTGAAAACAGCTTTGACAGGGCTGATGATACCTTCTTCGTCATTTTAGAGCCCTGTTTGGAAGTACTGGGCTTAGCATCTGTGAACAAACCAAAAGAGATATGGACATTTAGTGGACTTTCTGATTGAAGCTGTCACGCTAGGGGATTGATAATTTAAGCCTCAGAAAGCAGCATCTCTAGAATAATTTATGGTCTTTAAGGTACTTTCCTAAAGAGTATTTGCTTCTTTTCACAATCCTGTGAAAGAAGCAGGAGAGAGGACAGTGAGGACAGATACCTCGCCTAAAGTCACATGGGTAGAAAGTGGCCAGGTTGGCACCAGGGCCAGCTCTGCACTCCCTGTACCCTGATGCTTTTCCAGCCAGCTCTGCAGAGCCTGCCTCCCTCATCGTAGCACACGTGTGTCTGAAAAAGCCTAATGAGCTTACTCCGTATGAAAAGGTAAATTCCAACTCAAGTGTGGGCATCCATTTCAGCAAGTCCAGGTGAAAGCAGTAGTGCATTTAAAAAGGCCATCGTTTTTCACCCGCTTTGGGTAAATTTTCAGTTGACTGACCTCAAGTGATCTGTTTGTTGTGTGAGCCATAAAGGACTTGTGTGGTCTCCATTTGGACTCATTTTTCTGCACCACTCGTTTTGTGCAGAGGGCTCTTAAAAGCACATCATAGTTCATGGTAACAAAACAATTATTGTATCTGTAAGGGCAGAAATGAACTTTAATCTATATTGCTGATGCATCATGACAGGATGTGATATCACATGAAAAGACACAGGGCACAGGGTCATAAAGCACATACTTTCTGATTTCCAGTAAAAGATTATGTTCTCTTATACCTCTTGTGGTTACCTAATTTTTTATCTTCTCTAGCAATATAACCTTGGGAACCTCAAGAATCTAAGGTTTAAGCTAAGACAGCAGATAGAAAATTTACCCTTGAACAAAAGGGGAAAAGTTTATCTTTTTCAGTTAATAATGCAGCATTGGAATGTGCTTTTTCCTGTCATGAGCCCTCCAGTTAGCACGAGTTTGTCCATTTGTGCATTTCTTCCTCCAAAAGCCCTGATCAGAGCAAAAACAGTTATCTGAATTGATAACTTCTGCCCCATGAGTTCCTGTATTGTGCAGAATGTAGGGGTTGGGAGGAGGTGTCCCTGTCCAACTAAAGTTACAGAAGAATGTGATTTTACTACTTGGTGGGACACACAGTTGGAAACCTAGATGGCATCTTTTTACTTGCTACTGAACGCTGCAGGCTGTCCTTGGTCATCGCTCAATTCTGGGAGGCAGTGGCAACCAGATGTAGCCCCGGGCTGGTGGGAAGAAGGTGTGTGCTATGAAAGCCGCAAGCCCTGTGAGGCTTGAGCCCTGGTGCCGCCATTTTCTGGCTGCGTAACCTCAGGCTTCTGTTGAATAGGACATGAAGACTTGTGGAGGACTCATGGTACGGTAAGCTGTAATAGTTCACTTCAGTGACTCTGTTTCCTTGTCAATAAAATGGAGATAATGCTTTGCAGTGTAGATGTGAGAAAAGCACTCAGGGGAATGCCTGGCACATCACTGGTACCCAATAAATGTGACTTCTAGTACCCATCACCCCTCTGCTGTGAGGTTTAAGTCAGAGAACTGCACAATAACCTGCAAATCACAATCTATATACATAGCAGGTAATATTCTTTTAACCCCACACTGGTGGTGGGTGGAGGTGCCACAAGGCAGGGAGGGTGAATAAAGAAAAGTCTATATTCAAAATGACATAACTGAGAGCTCTATTATAAAATGATAGATATTTTGTACCTGCAACATCATCATCTGAAGTATGTGCATTTTCAAGAATACTTTCACATTGAAAGAGGGTGGCCAACTGTCAAGACAAAAGTGAAATACTATGTTAGGCCTCTGCCCTTTGTTGAACAGTGAACACTAGACACACCTAGAAACCTTCGAGGGATGCAGCGCAGCCACTGTGGCATCCTACACAGTAATCTCTGTGCTCTGCAGTCTCAAAGAATTATTCTCTGAGGCTTTCGCTGTTCCTAGGCTTGACGTCTCATAATTCTCAGCAATTATGACACTTAGGATCGGCCCCAGACTTGGATACGGACCTTGGCTGCCCCTATAAGATCATTTCAAGGGCTCAGGTGTCCCAGGTCACAGAAAAATGCCAGCCATGCCTGCCCCTCCCTCCTGGGGTTGGAAAAATTAAAAAACATCATGGGTGCTTCTCTGAGAGAAGATAATGACAGTGGAGGTCTGATGGGGAGAGGGGGTGGGAGGAATGTCTATTTTACCACTCCAATCTCCTTTTAAAGAATTCTCAGCAATTGTGGGGTCTGGGGCAAGAAAGTGGCAGTTGAGGCTGCAGGAGTATGAAGGTGGTGGTAAGCGGGAATAATGGCTCAGATGGTGGCTTTCTTCTGTGGACTTTTATCACCTTTGGGAATGTAGAGGCAGCATGGTCTCAGAAGGGCACATAATAGGCTGGGGCAGGTGGCTGGGCTACCGGGTAGCCACTCCATGGTGGTAGCAGTTGAAAAAGAAGTGGAAAATCAATGATGTAAGGCCTAAATACATGTGAGATGAGAGAAGTATGTTTTGATTGTGTGGAGAGCAGAGCATTAAGAGTTTGACTCTAGCTTTTTCAAGAGCATTTGAGGCGGCTTATAGATTAAGTCATTTCAAAGTAGGATACTTAAAGGGATAAACTTGGACAGGGCAAATCTAAAGCACTGGTTTTCAACCCTGGCTGCACAGTAGAACCACCTGGAGAAATTTAAACTTTACACATGCTTGGGCTTCACTCCAATTGAATAGGACTCCCTGAGGGTGGGACAAGTATTGGCATGTATTGTAAATTCCCCAGGTGGCTCTAGTGTGCAGCCAGGTTGAAAAGCCAGAGGGGCAGATGCTACCAAATCCCAGACATGAGTCCATTAAATCAGTGGTTCACAGTGTTGGCTGTACATTAAAAAAAAAGAAAAAAAAAATCACCTGGGGAGCTTTTAAAGCCACCACTGCCTGGGACGCAACCCAGACCAATGGAATCAGAATCCTGGGGGTGTGGGGGAGGCTGGCATCAGTTGTTTGTAAGGTTTTCCAGATGGTTTTGATGTGCAGCCAGGGTTTAGAAGCTCTGCTCTGTGTAGTAGTTCACAAATCATATTCATGGGGAACTGACGTGGAGACTAAATTTGACTCTGGAAGCTAAAGCATTAGTCCATTCAACAAATGTCTGGTGAGTGCCTACTATACGCCATCAGTCACTGTGTTAGGTGCTGGGGATGTGGTTGTGAGTGAAACAGACAAAATCCTTGCTTTTCATGAAGCCTTTATATATTCAAGTAAATATATCATTAACTAGAGGGTGAGAGCAGGAATTTTTGTCTGCTTTGTTTACTGCTGAATTTCTAGTGCCTGGCAGATAGCAAGCACCTGATAAACAATTGTTGAATGAATGAATGACTAAATGGTGAATCAAATGCTATAAAGAAAAATAAAGCAGGATTAGGGGAATAGTGCATGTGTGTGTGTGTGTGTGTGTGTGTGTGTGTGTGTATGTTTATTTTACATGGGGTGGTCAGGGAAGGCCACATTGAGGTGACTTTTGAGAAAAGACTGAAGGATATGAGTGAGTGAGCTGCACGGCTATCTGAGGGTAGAGAGTTCCTGGCAGAGGAAGAGTAAAGGCAAAGGCCCTGAGGTGGGAGCATGCTTTGCATGTTAGGGGAGCAGTAATGAGGCCAGTGTGGCTGGAGTAGAGTGACAGAACAGTGATGTGGGGAAGGGAAGTGGTAGGCAGCCCATGTAGGGCCTTGTAGACCAAGGTAAGAACTTTGGAATTAAGGGAAACACAATGGCCTCTCTGTTGTGCTTGACACTGGAGAACATATGCATTCATATATACAGAGACCGCTGTTTTCCTGGAGCTAAATGCCAGCAGGAATTTCTTTGCTACTCAATAAAGCATGCTGAGTACCTTAATGGAGCATACCTTTAAGTATCGTTTTACAAAGAAAAAAAAAACCCAGCAAATGAGATCAGCAAAGAGTCCAGACAAACCAGGGAATCAGCTTGGCCAAAGGAATGGCTTGGCAGTAGGCTTCCAGACTCAGGAGTCTACCTCTCCTCTATATAGTCTTACTTGGAAATTGTGGTCTCTGAGTAAAGCTTGAGGTTGTCAAATCAATGTTATTATTGATAAATGTGAAATGACTGGAAATTTGGTGGTGGTGGTGGTGATGGTGGTGTGTGTGTCTGTACATGCCAGGAGGGGGATTAAAGTGAACCAAGAGGAAAGCAAAAATGACACAAAGCAGAGGATGATCTGTAGCACCAGGCCTCATGGGAGACGTCCTAAGAGGGCCTAAAGAAAGGGAGTTTCCTGGGATCACACCAAGGAGTTGGCCAGTGTTTTGGAAAGCTGCCTATAAAGGGCCAGTCCTCAGGGACATTGGAAAGCAGTTGGAATGAGCACCCTTTTCCCTCTAGCAGGGCCCCTTCCTCTCTGAGCATCTGTTTGCTCTCTGCCCCCACCAGACCTCTCACCTGGTCTGCCCGTGAGTGTCATGTGACTCACTCCCTTTTGGCTTTTCTCCAGAGGCTACAGGAACAGTGCTGATGAGTGGAACTGTGCTAAGGGGATAAGTGGCAATGGTGGCTTACTCTGTGACTTAACCTAAAGGTGAGGGCTTTGAGGAAGGGATCTTCAGGCCCCAGAAGCCAGCCCTGGCTGGGAGATAATTGGCTGTGGGAAGATGTGAACACGGGAGTGCTTCTGGAGGCCCTTGGCAGCACACCACACAGGTGGTCCCCCTTATTTTACTTTGGCAACGGGGCCATTTCTGTCAGGGCCCCGCTGCATCACCCTGAGGGGCCAGCGAGAAATACTTACCACAACATTGCTTGCATTCTCTGAATCTGCAAGACTTTCTGTGATTAAACACAATATTGTAAAACAGTTATTTCTCAGACATGTAGACATGACTGGCACAAAAATAACCTCAATGCATTTGTCAAAGAATCATAGAAATGAGGCAAACAGCGAAAGCTGAGAGAGCTGAGATCACTAGAATGCTGGGCACAGCTCTTGGCTCTTTACTGAGACCCTGGGAAACATAGAGTGAGATGTGGTAGAAGGAGCACTGTCCAGAATGCCAAGACAGGTAGGCTCTGAAACCAGCTGCACATCCTTGCAGAATCACTCATACTCTGTGGGACTCTGGGCCAATCATGTGTACAATGAGAGAGGCTGTGGATGGTTTCTAAGAAGCCTACAACTCTCTGGTCATAGATAGTTTAAAAAAATAGAGCAAATCTTCCAGCTAAAGGAATGGCAGAGAGGAAGGTGCTGGTTGTAGGAAATCATTATTTCCCATGAAATATGGAGAGTGCTGAGGCACTACTCTGAGTCCTAGGAGATGTCAATATGCCAGTGACTAAAATTCAGCCCCAGGAGATAGAAATGTTAGCGAGAGAACTTTCAAAAAGACCCACACTTAGGGAGGCAGCTGGTAGTAAAAAGAGCTGTGGACTTCACCTAGTTTCACTGCTTAGAAATGGGTGATCACTGGCAAGTTACTTCTAACTTCTCTGACTCTGTTTCCTCATCTGTAAAATGGGGGTGTGACTACTTTCTCACAAGAGGATGAAAGAAAATAATGTGTACGTATTCGATATGCATTTTATAAATATGTAACCATAATGGACCAAGAAGAGAGGAATCTTCTTGATTATCCTTTGGGCCTTGGATTCTAGAAAAAATATAGTGTTATTAAAACCTGAGTTACACTGAATATGAGGGAGATCCCATTAGTTGAATTATTTGGTGAAGCTGGTTAACCAGAATTTCCTGTCAATTTCCTCATCTGTTGCTAGTTATTCTAAAGTGTCAGAACGTACTTTTCTACCTTAGGAAGTTTCGTGTAGTGCACATATTTGAACTAACTTTTTTGATGACTGAGGCCACTCAGGGCCATCAGTCCAAATATCAGTTTTTAAGAGTCCAGGCTAAACGGACACCAGCCCCTCCAGATATATCTAGGAAGCCGTTCTGATGAAGAGGGCACAGAAAAATTCCAGGTATTTGAGGGCCCCAGATAATCTGAATCAAGTTGAGATTTTATTTTCTATTCTGTGGAACTAAGAATGTGTATCACCAGTCCTGACCTCCCTGCTGAATGCAGACTTCAATAGCCACTGCTTGTGCGATCTCTCTGCTTGAATGTCCGATGGCCCTCTCAATCTCAACATAGTCCATAGAGAATTATTGTCCTCGCTCTCCTCCCCACTTTTGTACCTCTCCAAGTCTTACCTGTTTCACCAAACGGCACCACCAGCCACTCGGTTGCTCAAGCCAAAATCATAGGAATCAGCCTGATTTTTCTCTTTTCCTCACCCCAACATCCAGTCCACGAGCAGGTTCTGCTGACTCAATCCTCAAAACATTTTCCAAATCTGTTCACTTCTTACGACTTCCACTGCTACCTCTAGTCCAAGCCACCGTCATCTCTTGGCTGCCTTGTTGTAACAGCCTAACTGGTCTTCCTGCTTTAACCCTATCCCTACTCAGCTCATTCTCCCAACTGTAGCCAGAGGGATTTTTTTTTTTCAAATTCATAAATTAGATTGTGTCACTTCTCTGCTTAAAATCCTCCACAGGCTTTGCACTGCAACCAGGAAAGTACCCCAAATTCCTTTCCATGGCCTACAGCAGGCCCTAAATGATCTGGCCCCTGGCTATCTCTCTAGCCCCATCTTATATCACTTTCCTGCTCACTGTGCTCCAGGGATGGCCTTCTTTCTTTTCCTCTAACATGCCAAGTTCATCTCCTCCTGGGTTCTTAGCACTTACTGTATCCTGCACATGGGACCCTCTGCTTTCAAATCTTCCTGTGGCTCTCTCCTTCTTGTCATTAAGGTCAGATGTTTCTGGACTTGTTGTACCAAACTAACAAATGTAGCCAGTCCCTCTCTATCATGTGTACTCTTCATTTTCTTCATATTCATATATGAATTCCACAAGCATTTACTGAGCACCTACTATGTGCCTCTTTTCTAGGCATGGGGGGTACAGTGAACAGAAAAAAATCCCTGTCCTCATGGAGCTAACATTCCAGGGAGAGGAGGTAGCCAATAAACAAATAATAAAAATCTACTGTCTATTAGGTGGTATTAGTGCTAGGGATAAAATGAAAGCAGAGACGGAGAATGGGAAGTATTGGGGTGGCACTGAGGTTGCAATTTTGAAGAGGGTGCTCAGGGAAGGCTTCACTTAGAGGATGATATTTGAGCAAAGATCTGAAGGAGGCGAGGAGTGAACTATGCAGATCTCTGGGAGAAGAATGATACAGGCAGCCTAGCAAGTGCCAAGTGCCTTGAGAAAGGAGAATGCCTGGCATGTTTGAGGTCATTTTGGCTGGAGTGGAGTGATTAACAGGATCATCAGGTGAGGTGGTCAGAGAGGTCATGGGGAGGGAGAGTCATGTCCGGACTATCTAGGGACTTTTAAGCCATTGTAAGGGCTCTGTAATCCCTAGGTGACATGGGAAATACTTATTCGTGTCTAGAATTATCATGCTTATATCCTCCCCCCACTGCACAAACACACTCGCTCCAAGTTAGAATGTAAGTCCCGTGAAGGCAAGGACCTTGTCTATCTTATTCACAGCTATATCTCCAGCACTTAGAACAGTGTCCTGCATAAAGAAAGTGCTCAGTGAATGTTTGTTGAATGAATGAATGAATTGTGCAGGTGTTATATCACCAAAGGATACAGGCACTAAGCATGACATTGAAGCAATGAAGTTGAAGAAAATACTGATTGATGCTGGATTCAGGTTGAGGAGACTTGGGATCTTGGACAAGTCACCTCTCCACACTGCACTTCAGTTTCTTCATCTCCAAAACAAGGGAATTATACTAGATGGCTTCTTTCTGGCTGTCACATCTTATGATTCCACAATTTGGCGTACATATCAGTGATATATCTATCACCTTCTGACTATGATGTATCCATAGAATTCTGGCATACTTACTGCTATTCTATGGTTCATCTTTTAATGGATGTTATTTCCACTCCTGGGTGGAGAGGATGGCTTTCTTAACTCCTTGAGGAGGTTGGAGGCTTGACATGGTCAAGGTCAACTGTAGCCCTGTGGTTTGAGTTTCAAGGCCACCTTTACAGTAAACATGACACTCCTACCTCTAGTCCAGTGCTGTCCTTGTTAGAACCACATCGATCCTGAGGTTTCAACAAATAGAGGACCAAAAACTCGACTCCTAAATATTTTAATGACTCAGTTCTAACAGATACAAAAACTAAAGTGGGGTCCACCTTAGCTAGATTTTAATGTAAGCAAATGAATTTAGGTTTAATCTTTAGCTTTAAAAGCTTTTTTACCAAGGGCAACATACGTAACCTAAACATCTGTACCCCCATAATATGCTGAAATAAAAGGAAAAAAAAGCTTTTTTATATATTTTAGTAGGGCAAAGATAGCTATATAAAGCAAGCATATACGCTTTAAGAGATGATAAAATCCTAGTAGCATGGGCTCTGGTCCCCACTTAAACTATCAAAGTGATGATGTGATAAACCCTTATTTCCTGGCTAGTTCCCAGAGAAGCACAGTAACTGTAAACTAATAATATCACACCACATACTCTACACAGAAATCATTAATGAAATCTTAGTAGTGATTCAGACAAAGCAAAGTAGTTGGCTCATGCTAACTAGTTAACTGGCCTAGTAGACCCCTAAGGTAGCTCAACTCACTGGAAAACCCACTATTAACTTCACATTTGACACAGGAGAATTCGTCAATGCAATGAACAAAGTCTCCTTTTAAATATTATCTAATTAAAATTAAGAAAAAAATCAATCCAACCTTCTGTTATTTTGGCACTTCGATCTGGGAGACGCTCTACGTCACTTCTAAAAACAAAAAGTAAAAGACATTTCATTTTCTATGTATTTAATACATGAAGAAATACTGGTTAAGCCAAAGAACAATCTGTAAAGTCATTGTGCACATAGAAACAAACCTGGAGTAATGTGTCTCTGAGTTATCAAAGCAAATGAAAGTGCTACATTGACTTCATTTGGTTTTATATATGCCCCTTTTTTCTCTCCCATTGATACAAATAATTGAGAGTTGCCTATATTACTAATTATGTATGTTAAAACCATCACGAGGGGAGATACGGTCAGTGGTGGGCCAGGAGTAAATGTCCTAAAACGGCATCAGGTAAAAAAGAAGTCTTAATTTCATAGTGCTAAGTGGAAAAGAATGTAGTTACAACCTGGTAGATGTTGCTCCTTATACCCAGTTTCTCCCATAATGCCAAGTGCTACCCCTCGTGGTTTGTGAATGTTCTTATAAATGGAAGAACAATTTTAGACATTTTTTGGCTATGGTAGAAAAAAGTGTTAATCAGACTGCAAGTCCACAATGTATTTGGTTTGTCTCTGTCTCCTATAAATACTACACAGTCCAGCCTTTGCTCCTATAGCCTTCCCCAACTTGGATAGTCTTTTTCTTATGTGCATCTTACCCGTCCTTAAAGGCTCAACTCAAACTCCACTGCTTTGGAGAATTATTCTCTGAATGCTGCAACTTATACCACCCTTCTCTTCTTGGGATTCGTCTGACAGTCAGCGCCACACTGTTGAGCATTTAGGTACTTAAGAAACTAGGTAAGAACCCCTTTTAGTGCAGGGAGTGTTATTGACCCAGTGCCTGTCTCTCAGGTTCAGGAACCGAACATACGGCCGGGCGCGGAGGCTCATGCCTGTAATCCTAGCAGTCTGGGAGGCCGAGGCGGGAGGATCGCTCGAGGTCAGGAGTTCGAGA
>NW_012149952.1:6497224-6516708 GCF_000956105.1 Propithecus coquereli
GGGAGGCTGAGGCAGGAGGATAGCTTGAGCCCAGGAGTTTGAGGTTGCTGTGAGCTAGGCTGATGCCACAGCACTCTCGCCCGGGCAACAGAGCCAGACTCTGTGTAAAAAAAAAAAAAAAAAAAAAAAAAAAAAAAATGAACCGAACATATGAAAGACGTGATCTAAGTATACTAGCTAGATCCCTATACTGAAAAGCAGGTCCCAGGTGAAGGAAGTAGAGGCCAGATAAATAGCAATGGGAGAGAAGATGAGAAGGGGAGGCCCAGGAAGTAGCCACGGCAGGGAACCAGGAGAAGGGGAGAGTGAGGGGAGGTTCTGGGGCTCACAGACATACTTGAGGGCCTTATTCTTCCTATAAGCATCATTTTCATTTCAGATTTCTATTTTCTTAGCCAACTCCTATTGCTTTAACTGACAGTACCTGGAAAATGAAGGCAAATTGTCTTCGTCATATGAGGACGAACTCATAATTCTGTGTATAAAGGAATATGTTGATTCTGTAGAAGTTGTCATTTCTTCTCCCTGGAAAAGCACAAGGTGGGTATTATACAAAGTAGAGTTTACAATAAATCAAGTAAAATATACTGTAACATTTCCTTAGTTATCTACGTAGCCAGCATTTCTGACCAATTACTCTGTGTTTGGTCATGCAATCTCACATGGCTTCCCAGTAAATAGAGCAGAGTTTGTGTTAAGGCTACTGACCTATTGGGCTCCTGCATTGAACAGGGTTGTATCTCTGTGGTTTGTTTTCTCTGGTTCACTGAAGCTTCTGGGTTAACCTGGGCATCATTGCAAATGGATAATCCAGGTAATTATTTCACCAGGAAATCCGGAATCATATGTATTCTCCAAACACATGGTATGCTACAACTTTTTGGGTAGGGCCAACCCAAGAGGTTAGTGGGGCCCAGACTATCACTAGAGGGATAGGGAACAAGACGTAGGAGTTGTACATCAAAGCAATAGTGGGGTTTATGGGCTGATTATAGGAGGAATATTCAACTTATTTTCACTAACTTGCTATGTTTCCACAAGTTGGCAAGTTGGAAAGGAAAAAAGGAAAAAAGTAGGCTAAGAAACTTGCCCAAAGGTCACATAGCTAGTAAGGGGCAGAGCCAGAATTCTAACCCAGATCGGCTGAATTTGCATGAATCTTTTTACTTCCAGCCTATCTTTTGGTCCTGCCCACTGGCATAGAGTTTCTGTGCCCCAAACTTTCAATGAGTATTTACCAGCCAGAGTACAAAAAAAGTATAAAACCTACCATTTTAAATAAGTACTTTGCATCTCTCCTAACTGGCTTCTATTTTCTGTTTTTCTTGTGCTCCTGTCTAACCTAGGACTCTTCCCCTGATCTCCTTTTACTTGATCAAGGCTCCTGGATTCATTTCCCTCTTATTGGAAATATCAGAGTTGGGAGAGACTGCCTGAATCCCATTTCTTCCTACATTGCTGGGACTGTTTGTGCAACTCTCTACCCTCTCCATGGAAATCCCGTCAGTGACAGTCACATTTCTCACTTACACTAAATTGTGTCCTATTCCCCCAGAAGGAAGAGTCTGGGTCGGTTGTAGCTTCCGAGGTAGCCACATTATTTCCAGAAAAAAAATCTTCTTATTTTTATCTCCTCAGGTTCTGTCGATTGGCTTAGAGATGCTTCCGTACTTTTTGTACTTACACTGGATCTGAATTGACGACTTTTGCCTAGAGACAAAAAACTTTTCACACTGCTGTTGTTCATCAGTGGCTTGGGAAGAGCCCCTGAGCTTGCAATGGGCTTCATGTCTTCTACTTGATCTTCAAGTAGGCCTTCTGAAAAGTCTTCTTGTAGAACCCAAGAGGTTCTACAAGAGGTTCTCAAACTGTTTCATCTTCATCAGATGTTGAGCTCTCTTCTACTTTGTTTTCTGACTCTTCTTGATCAGTATCATGAGCTACCAACCGAATGATAAGATCTCTTTTGTTCCGGACATCTTTCAATAGCTCCACTTTGGTGATGTCAGGCTTTATTAGATTGTGAAAGGAATCTACTAGCTATCTGGAATTGAAGAGACAATGAATGTTAAAAACAACTGCCTCAGTCATTTTTTTTTCCTGTGGTTCTACTGTAATAAGGCCGTTTTCATATGGTTTCCAGTTTCAATTTAAGAAAATTATTTATCTTCCAATGTCTTGTATTTACACATTAATGATATATTTAAAAGAAGAAATAAATGTATATCATAAGCAATATTTGCTCATTTATAAAATGTTTTTGTATCCATAAATAATATCATTCCAGTCCAAAGAAGAGAACCTAATTAAGATTCTTTCTTTGGCTTCACAGTTTACTTGCCAAGAAATGCAAAATGCACAAATACTGTAATTATGTTCTGTTTTTGTCATTTACCTTGAAAGTTTTCTAACAGACTTAGCCATGAGAACATGTTTTTCTAAATTTCTTAGTAGGGAACTAGTCATAATGTAATCTAAATACAGATAAATCCATGGAAAAGACAGGTATTGGCTGACCTGGAATTTTTAAAATGATGAATAATAATCAAAATTGTGAAGGCCTTGGAATGTTCTCTCCTCACCCCTCTGCCCCTAGTTCTTTTAACATATTTTCCACAAGAAGCTTCAAAAAATAAATCTTCATTTCTCCTCACCTCCCTAGTCAAATGTCACTTTTCATTTAGCAGAGTTAAAGACAGCTCAAGGAAAAGACAGTTATAGTTAAATAAATGAATTTTCCCATTTCTATAGCCTTTGATGATGCCAGAGAACCTTTAAATTAATTTGTGTTATCAATCTTAGATCTCAACATCTCTTTGTAACACTGTAAACCAGCTTTTCAGGTAAATGTTTCCCTAAAGGAATGTCTTTTGTGCAAAACAAAGGAATTTCTGTAAGAAATGGAAACAATCAATTTTGATTATCTATGGTGGTGGAGAGGAACAGTGGCTCAAAAACAACAACAACAAAAAAAATCATTCTAAATGGCTTTGGAATGTGTCACTCTGTGGGCCTTTTTTTTTTTCTCTTTACCATGAGTTACCAAGAAATGTATGGGCATTTAATATGCATGTATCTGACGTGTTGGGAAGTTTTGGTACCTCAAAACAGCAAACAAACCTCTGCTGGTGGATTCCTGACTGAGGAGTATCTGGTGAGCTGTCTGGGTTCCCTAAACTCTTCTGTTGTTCTTTCTACAAGCTCTACCCCAAGCTGGAGATGAATGGCATTGCTGTCCAGATTGCTGCAAAGCATCTGTCTTAGCTGCGCTGCCTATGTCTGTTTTAACTTTGCCTAAGACGGCATTTGCTCCCATTAAGTGTGGCCGGGATAATTGTTTTGGATTAAATATTCTCTTCCAACTTTGTAAGGGCTATAAAGAGATGGTTAAAGTACTGATAAAGGATGTAAGTGAAGAGAGCGGGCAACCAAGAATAAGAAGTGTGACATATTTCTGAAAATGATTAAGACTTGGGGTAATGTCCTACAGTTTAGTCACACAGATCTTGTTCCCAAGGAATTACTTACGTATAAATGAAGACTATCATGTAAACGCTAAGGTAATTTTTAGAACCCGGAGAGAAAAGGACATCCTGGAGCTGGGAAGGACCTTCATCTGGTCCAAGAAACTAAGGTCCAAGGAGATTCCATTAGTGTCCCAGCCCATAACAATCTCAGTGTTTGAGACTGAAAAAAAGTATCCATCAACGTATTTACTAGCTCTGAGACTTAGTTCAGTGAGTTGGAAAATAATGCTAAGGAAAACATGCTCTGCGGCTTATACTCCAGGCAGGTTGGTTTTACAGAACTTTGCTCAGTGTTTAAGCCACAGGCCACATTCCCAGTATGAAAGCTCGCCATCAGTGCAAGAGGCTCATTCATATCAAGGGGCTTTGGTACTAAATGAGAACGTGGGGCTGGGTCAGTGTAACTCCATATCTGGGCAAAGTCTTATATGATGAAAGTGAAATAAGAAGGGTGAAATCTAAAGAGCTTGCAGTCTCATGTTTGTTGATGAATGTTGCTAAGAAAAGACAATACTACTGTGGAGCCTCAAGTCAGAGGATTTAAATGACTAGTAGAGGCTGGTTTAGCTGACGTTCCGACTGGCCCTTTTGCACCCATTTAGTAGTACTACTATAATGCATTTCGATGCCAAAACCTATGAGAATTGTAAAAGATTATATTTCTTCTAAGTTGCCAAATGAGGACTACAATTCCATTCAGTCTGTTTTGCTGTTAAGGGTATTTCCCTGTATTGCCATTCTTTAAGAAATGGCAGTGCAGTCTGATTGGCTAGCAAAAACTAGCTTGACACCTTTATTCAGAGCCACGTGGCTGGCGGGGTAAGTCCCAGGAAGGCAGAGGATTGTATCAGATGAATCAAGAGCACCCAGTTCTACTGGGCTGGGTAGGAGCACATTGATCACATTTGACAAATGCGTTCCGTAGACCTCCCTGAGGAAGGAAGTCACAGGAGGACAACCATTTCTCACTAGCCACTCACTTTTTCTCACCACTGCCTTTTGCACTTACCTCTAATGGCTTAACATTCAGTTGTCCCTTATTATCCAATGAGACTCGTCTGTCCTTCCTCCTGTCTCTTGCAACAGATGAGTCTTTTGAGTATCTCCTCCCAGTTATTGCCGCTCTTCTCAGTGCTTCTATGTTGCGTCCAGTACTGACTAAGCAATCTATCTGCATTTCCTCAATAGGCTGCATTTTCATAGAAATAACTCCTAAGTGTTCTGCAACAATGTCTGGATCGATATTGATTGGTTGTTTCCCACGGTGAGGAATTATTTTGACTGGAAGTTCCTCTTCAGTTAAATCTTGATCTAACTCTTTTTTCTCCAGCTCTGGCTCCATTTTAACAGCATGCTCATGCAACCTTTCAACAATTCGACCAACGTCCAGATCGCCAAAGAAATGAGCAGGTGACTCTTTTGAGCGAATGGTTTCTAATGGACAATTTAAAACTTCGCTAATAATCAAAGAAGCCACCTTATTAGGGAAGAGGTTATTTGTGTCTTTCATATGATAATAAAGTTCTTCACTTGTTCCTGATTGTTGTAGTACATGATTATAAACAGAATCTACAACCTGAGAAATAATTTCTGTCCTTTCTGGATTTAAAAAGTGTTCTTCAGGATTAGCAGCTATAACACTGATGTTTTTCCTGGAAATTTCAGCTGTCACCGATTTTGTTACTTGAGATGCAATTTGACTTATCTCAGGCTTTGATAAGTTTTTAGCATCTTTCCTTGAGGCGCTTGGCAACTTCACTAGTCTGGCCAAAAACAAGGCCAATATTTCTTCTAAAAACATGGCATCTACCATGGCACCTTGTCTGGATGAAGGCTCTTCCTTTGTCTTAAGGTCATCAATAATCTTAACCACTTTTTCCAGAATTTTGACAGCTTCCAGAACTAATTCTAAACTTGATGCTTCTTCTTCCACTTGAGGATGAAATTCTGAATTGGAAATTTCCTTCACCATTAAAAATCCAATTATATCAGACAGGACATTGCTCTTACCCATTAAATCTTTATAAATGGAAATATGTGAGCCAGAGTGCTTTAAAACGCTGCTATAAACAGAAGCAACTACTTTTTCAATAGTTTCCCTGTCTGCTACAGACACAGTGGGTGATCCTTTGGCTTGTGGTACAACTTTAATATGACTTTTAGACATATATTCTTGGAATGAATTTAAGATTTTTGAGGTCATTTTTTGCATTTCGGCATTTAGAGACTGGTTTGGTTCTTTATGCACTTTTGGAAACATAGATAAAAGCTTTGTTAAGAAATTTACAGCAATTTCTTCTATTATGTTAAAAGTTAGTTTGTAAGCCTGTGATGGCTGACTCTGGAGGACTTCAGTGGTTTGGACAATATCTTTAAGGATATTTTCAACCACACTGTCAACTTCTGTACACTGATATGGAGTTAGCTCTCCAGAAAAATAAGTCTGCAGCTGATTGCCAGCTATTTCCCGTACAACTAAATTAACTATGGCTTCTGAAAGCATTCTACAACCACTGGTGACACAATTTTGCATGTTCTCTTGAGATCCAAATTGCAGCAAGAGATTATTATAAATAGTCTGAACTACTAATTGTATAATTTCATCATCATTAGGATGTAAGGATTCTACAAACTGTACAATCATATGTTCATCTTTGGAGAGCTCTGTCAGAATCGTACTTACTAACTTCATTTGAAGGAAATCCAGTTCTGTGTATAAATTATCCTCACATATTTCTGTCGTAATGTTGGCTACTGTAGAGAAAATTTTTGATAGAAGACAAGAAATTATACTCTCTAAAAATTCATGAGACAGGATTACGGTATATGGCCATGATGTCTGACATTCTTTGCAGGTTGTTTGGGGCACCTTTCGGACCTTTTTAATAAACCCCCTAGATTCTAGAGGCAAACATGCTGAAGCTGGAAACTCATCATAATGTAGCGAGTCTAACTGATGCTGAAAAATTTCTTCCATTACTGTGCTAGCTAGCCTTCTTGCTAAATTTTCACTGTTACTATTTACGTCCTTGCGAATGGAGTCTTGAGATGTATATTCCTGCAAAACATTGGATACAGAGGAGTGAGCAACCTTATTGACCAGTGTTTTATCAATTGATGGTGTTTTAGCAATTAAAGGTATCTCATCTGAAGGAGGTGTTTTAGTTGCAGGTGGCATTCTATGCATGGATGGTATTTTATCCACAATTATCATTTTTATTTCAGGTGGTGCTTTATCCACAGATGGTTTTTTCTGCCCGAGAGGTACTTTATGAACTGATGAAGCCTTCCTTGCAGATGGAAAGGGCTGATTTTCCTGGTCTGAGCTTAATACTTTAATCTGAGCATCTGAAAACTCTTTTAACAGGGAATCGATCAGTTTCATAGCCGCATCATACAACTCATCTTGATTTACATCACTGGTTGCAGTTTGACATGCATCATCTGTGTCCGGTGAGGAAGAAAAAATCAACTTGTTAATTATTTCAGATATAACATCTTCTAAAAAGTTGGCAGGCAAAAGCCCAGTGTTATTATTTTCTGGTGGGTTTTGAGGACTCTCTGGTTTACTAGGTTTACTTTTAATCTCTTTATCTTTACTTTTCTCATTCTTTTCCTTGGTCGTAGGAACATTTTAGCTAGCTGAATTCACTAAAGCAGGCTGTGCAAAATCCTTGCCATTCACCTGAGTTACATATGCTGCTTTATCATTTAGGGGACTTTGGGATTTTGAATCATATATTGGTCCTTGAGTAGAAGATATTTCTAAAACATTGCTGTAAAAGCTTTTAGAGATATTTAGGATGTGTTTAGCGTGCCAGATTTGCTTGTCATCCATAACTCTGCAAGTTGGAAAATCTCTCCTGTTCTCTTGGGTCTCCCTGTTTCTCACCTTAGATTTCAGGGGTGGCAATTCAAAAGATATATCCTTTTTTTCTAACGAACTTTCTCCTTTCTTGTCACTATTCTTTTTATTGCCTATTTTTAAATCTTCTTCCAGTCTGAAGTTCTTGTGTTTTGTGTCATTGGTAGCTGGTGAAAAATGTTGGTATACTTCATCACCTCGCTCTTTTTCATCCTTTTTAGCTGAACCGTCTTTCTTCTTGATTTCATCCTTTGTAAGTGGTGCTCTCAAATTTGGCCCCTGAGTATCTTTACTTTTCACACTGGTTGTTGTAGAAGTAACTTTTGATACCTTCTCATTATCTTCTCTAATTGAACTTCTTTTCTCTTCATTCCCTTTCTTTCTATCTCCCACACCTCCAAATAACCCTGATGCTAGGGTAGTTACTTTGCTCTTCTCAATGCTAGTTTTACTGGTACACATTGGCTCATGGATGCTGCCTTTTTTCATTGCTATCTCTTCCTTTTTGAAATCCTCTTTGCCATTGAATGCTCCTCTACTTATTTGCAAAGCATCCATTTTGTTTTTCAGGCCTGAGATGGATGGTTGTTGTAGTGAAGAAGAAATTGGGCTCTCCTTTAAGCTTCTGTTCATCTTTGTGAAGGTGTTATATGGCAAGTGTTGAATTCTTTCAATAATGTTATCCACATCTATAAACAAAGAGAAGATAGAAGACCAGTCTACTGAAAAAAGTGGTTGAATCTTAAAAGAAGAGATCGCCTTATTGGCTAAAGCAGCAATCATCTCAATAACAATGTTACTTCTATCATCTTTCTGAACCTTGTGAGATCCATACATTTCTATGACCTCATCATACACAGAATCAGATACTTTATCAACTGTTTGTTTATCTATTGGAGGAAAAGAAAACATTTCCTCAGCATTTTCTAGAACTTTAATTTCATTATTCCTAAATTCCCCTATCAGGGCATTTGCAAAATTTCTAGCCATGCCCACGAGGTCTTGTTCCGATATTTCTTTGTCCTTAGGATTTTCAGCAATACTTGGGAGAGTACAAAACTTGTGAACAAGGTCAATTATAACATCTTCCAAAAACATAGCAGAATACACAGAAGCCTGTGGTAAGAATGGTGTTTTTTCTTTATCAGGATTTGAGAGTTCAATGACATGGTCATTTGATATGGGAGATGAGTGTTCATCACATAAGAAGGGCTGCAGATGGCGAGCCACACTTTCCTCGATAATCAAAGCAGCTATTCTCCCAAGGAAGGAGCCTCCCTTTTTGCATGTATCTTGGAATTTAAACTTTTTCATAATGTTGTTACATATGAAGTCAACGAAGTTCTCAATTGCCTCTAGTGGCATGCTTTCTGTTTGCTCCTCTTCGAGAGCAAGTATGATCTCATGTTCAGAAATTTCCGTTATTATTTCATCAGTCAGTTTTGAAGCTGCATCCACAAACTCATAATCTGGTGGCATCACTTCCTCTTTTAGTTCGGTTTCAGTCTCAGATGAAGGGAATATATATGTTAGAAGCTTGTAAATCATGTCTTCTAAAAGGGAACGAGGCAAAACAGTGATGCACGGTGGCAAGATGTGGATATCTTCGTTGATGTTGCCGAGTACATTTTGGATGATGTTTTCATCTTGGAGAGTGGAGTAAGATGATGTTGCTAATTCTCCTGCAACTAAAGACTCCACTTGATAATCATAAATTTCTTCTAATAGCAAACAATATATTTTTCTTCCAAAACTGATGGCATCTTTTTGGATAGCCCTATAAATATGAATCAGAGACTTATAATCATCTAATAATTTTTCATAAATTAGGTTGACAGTTTGTTGAACCATTTCTTTATATCCTTCTGAAAAATACAGATTTTTATCCAAGTTATCTGCAACGAAAATTTGTGATGTGGTGAACTCCAGCACAATTGATTTTACTAATGTTGTAACAATGTCAGTAATGTTGGCTTTTGCTTTATGTGGGTTTTCAGCAGCCGAGATATTGTGTGAGAACACATAAAGGATTTTGCACAAAAGCTCAGA
Source organism: Propithecus coquereli (assembly GCF_000956105.1). Lineage (NCBI taxonomy): Eukaryota > Metazoa > Chordata > Mammalia > Primates > Indriidae > Propithecus > Propithecus coquereli. The sequence continues at coordinate 6,506,666 of NW_012149952.1, forward strand.
AATTACTTCCTCCAAAAAGACAGCCAAATTCACAATAAAAGATAATTCTGTTTGTTTAGGATCTCTTGCTGTCTGTTTGTAAGTTTGATCGGCTATACCTGAAGGAAGAGTTTTACCTCTAGGTAAAAATGACTCAAGATGATGGTTAAATATTTCTTTTATTATATAACTTGCTATTTTTGTGACAGGCATATTACTTATGCCTTTTTTATCTTTTGTAAGAGACCGACATAGATCTGAATGAGAAACGTCAGTATAAATGGCATCAACCATAGCCTGAACATCTTTTTCTGAAATCACATTTTGTTCTTCATTTCCGTGTTTAATAATGCATATTGCATGCTTAGAAATGATCGACATGATTTCATCTATCAGTCTGATGACTGTGTTACTGAGGTCTGATTGTGAAAGTTCTGGGTCTTCTGCACTGAAGCCCAGTGGACTTATCTGAGATAAAACCTGAGTGACTATTTTTTCCAAATGTGTATGTGATAATATGGTGGTATAAGCTGTATAAGTCTGTCTTCGGAGGATTGATTTATTAATACCATAATGAACTCTCTTTATCAAAGCATCAATATTGAGGTTTGAATATGATTTAAAAGGCAGCTTTGCTATGAAATTTGGATGAATTTGGAAATCAAAAGCTTCAGCCAGGATAATTTTAGTTACCCTCTCAGCCAGTGTCTTTGTGTCATTAAGAATATCTTTATCAGGTAGTAGTTCCATTTCATATTCTTGTAAGACTTTGCTATACACGACGTCAATAATTTTGATGATTACACCTCTATCTACTGGTGGCAAACACAATTGTTCCTCAGCATTTTCTAGGATGTTAACTTGGGCTTTTGAGAATTCTTGTGTTATCAAACATAGGACTTCTTCAGCTATTTCCAAAAGTTCTATTTCTGAATCTCTTACTGATATTGTTTGCACAATGCTTAACACTCTGTGGAATATTTTGCTTAAAACCCCAGAGATCACATCTTCCAAAAATGCCGAGGAGTAAACACCAGCAAAAAACTGTTGCCTTCTTGCATCATCAGGGTATGTGTATGATGAAGGATGTAACAAATTTCAATACACAAATGGCTGAAGATGTTGTTGAGAGGACATTTTTAATGATAAAGCCTGCTATTTTATCAATAAGAACATTGTTTGTGCTTATGATATTGTGCCCATCTGCTTCCTGAGACCCAGAGTTTTGCAAAATATTTCTGAACACTGAATCAATGAGATGCTGAGCATCGTCCTCTGAGTAAACAGAGTTGGTTTCCTCTTCATCTTTTGAAAATTTTTTACCAAATGGGGCTTCTATTTCTGAACAGATCACCCTGAGATTATTCAATGCCCCCGTCAAAGAATTGCTGTCATAACTCATGAAACTTACAGAGCCTTTACCCTGTCTTGATTCTTTTAATTCTGGCCCTTTTGCTTTTGAGCAACTAGGAAGTCTTTCTATTGTCCTATATGTTAAATGCTCGTTTGCAAAGAGTGGACTTCTCGGGGGTTGCTGAACATGGTGTGACAGTTTTTCCATTAAGGATTTTACCAAGCTGTGGGAAATAAAACTAAGCATAGATTCTTGATCTATTTCTGCCTGATTTTCTAAAAGTCCTGACATGTCATATTCTTCAAACGGTGCACCATGGTCCATTGCTCTAGTGCAATAACCAAATTCTTCATCCTCTACATTTCGAGGTATGTTGAACAGTTGACATTCTGTTGATATTTCATCAGAAAGAGGGTCGTTTGTAAGGGAGTTGCTGTTTGTGCATTCTTCCAAAAGCATTCTAATAAGTTTCTCACATACAACATTCAGAAGAACAACTGATTTGGGGGAGAGCCCCAGGTTATTTCTAGGTATGCAACGACTCTGCTGGTTACTTGAAGAGGGAAACATTTTCCTTGCTATTCTACCAGAATCCATGTTCCAATTTTCTGCATTCATCTGGCAAAAACAAATCTAAGACAATATTAAAAATTTTGTTGACTACTTCTTTGGATTCACGGGTTTTTAGGCTACCAACCAGAGTGCCTAAATTACCTGCCAGGTAATTTAGTTTATTTTTCTGTATGAGTTGATCACTTTGGGGAGTAGGTGCTGATTTCCGAATGCTGTGGCCTGCCTGTCCTTTCATAGTTTTGGTTTTGTTGCAAATGGCCAAACTATGGCTTCTAGGCATGGAAAGTGATTTGCTTCTTCCTTTGCAGCTAGGCTGATGATTTCTTCCTATTTCTTTGGACAGAATATGGATCACTCCTATTAAGAGATCCTGAAAGAGATCGTCAAAGTCAGTCACAGCTACTCTTGGGCAGTAAATATATTTTGTTTTTACAGAAACCCTTTCTTGTGTAACGTCTGCCTTTAAAATGTCACTATTGAACAGGATTCGAATAATGATTTCAGAAACGCTTAAAGCAAGTTCTCTGATAGAAATGGATCGACTCTCAAACACTTGAGAATGAACTAAAATAACCTTGTTAAAAGCTGGATCATGGCTTTCCAGTGCTTTCTGTTTTGATCCACTGTCTTCAGGGCAATTGGAAATCCTTGAAATTATATAGGAAATCACCAATTTAGTGAGATGTTCACAAAATCGATTCAGTGAAGAATTGCTGCTTATGTTTCTTAGAGGCTGTTTTGATTCATAGTTTTTCCTTGACGGTGTGGAAACGATAGATATATTTTCATCATGAAGACCTTAAAACAAAAAACATTGCTATTTTTAATATGAATTAAGGAAAAATGTTGACCATCCAAAATACTGACAATATTTTGTATAGGAATTTCACCCTGGGTGCACCTCACTCAAGAAACAGAAAAACCTAGTCAAGTCTTTCAATCTCTATTTCCCATCTGTGGAATCCTTACTTCAGCTAGGAAGTTAAGAAGATAGCCCAGCAGAATTCAGATCTCTAAGTGCTGGTTTCTTCCTTGAATACCTATGTTTAAGAAGCTGGAAATCCTAAGGCAGAGAAATGATTTCTAGCTTTAGCGTGAGAATGTCCAAGTAGGATTCCAGTGACCTCTAGAGACGTCATATAATCCTTGAAGAATTTTTCAGCTATTCATCTAATTATCCAATTTAGTATATATTAAATTGAACTGAACGAAACTGCTGATGTTTGACAGTTTTTGACATACAAAAATGGCTATTTCATATGGTTCGATCCAATTTATATGTATGTAAGCATTCATAGACAGGAAGTGCAAATACCATCTTTGTGAGAGCATGGGCTTAAAGCATCATAGCTAAAAAGAATTTGTGAGATACTGGACTGTGAGCAGAACAAGAAATTTAATGCCATTGTTCTTATAAACTCTGCCAATAATAAAGGCAATGACTTTAACTATATACCTCAAAAAGAATCTGGATCATCACTTTGCCATCAATCACCTATACATGACGTCTCACTATAATGTAGGAGGTCTTTTTTGAAGGACTTTTAAAAAACTCTCTTGGAACTTCATTTTGGAAATCGCCTTTAGAGCAGTTGTATGTACCACACAAGGAAACTGGTCTTATCATTTTAGTCATATCTTATGCCCAACCAAAATCTGCTTTAAATTATGCCCGATTAATCTCATCTGTAGATAGAGAAAACTGATCGACATCCCTCCAAATAAAAATTGTGAAAATGCATAACATTTTTTCTTTTAGCATACTGGCCAATTGAAAAACCCACAAACCAGCGAATGCAGCTTCTTGCATATGAGAGAAAAAACAAAACTCTTAAAATTGTCATTGATTTTTTTTCTAAAATTATGCCAATTCTTTATAAATCATCTGTCACTCACCTATGGTTTGGAAGTTCTTGAAATGTGTGACCACAGAGGTAGTCACATATCTTGCTACTAGATGGATTTCATTTGGTCCCAGTTCTTGTTCTGTAAAAGGAATGACTTCAGCCTCTTCAAAGGTTGCAAATTTCTCTAACCTTGGGGACTTATTTTCCCTCTTTTTCAGTAAAGTGAAATCTCCACTTGCTTCAAGCCTTTTGTTTTCTTTTTCGGTTTTACAGCTGATTCTTTCTTCCCATATTTGTAGCAAGCCTTTCCCATCATTTTGTTCTTCAGGCATCCCAGAGAAAGCTGTTTCCTTCGATACAAAAAATGGCTTCATTCTTTCAATACTTTCATTAGTGTTTGTGGGTGAACCTGGAAGGCCATAACTCAACAGTATGGAATTGACGATATTTTCTGCAGCTAAACGTATTTTGAGTGGAGAAACGGCTGTCTGTATTTGGTTCGAGTCAAGCACTCTTTGTTTTTCACCTTCTTCCATTTCCCTAAAGGACACAGAGTGCTCTAGTGCTGGTTGTGCAGAAACATTGGATTTCTGAGATAGTTTTTGTAAGACACTGTCTTTAGGGAGCAGACTGTTTCCATTCATTGCTTGATCAAAATGGCTGCTGTCTTGGGCCTCACTTGTATAATGTGATGATTTAAGTTCTGGTTCACACCTTCCCATTGCATCTGTGGTTTTAGTTGTATACCCTGCAGAGTATCTAAAATAGGAAGGTACATTTGAGGAAGCCCTGTCCTTTGTTTTCATATCCTCCTCTGAATAAAATGCCAAGTCAGGGATTTGTGGAGGATCATCCTTGCAGCTAACTCCCTTTAACCTTGAAGTTGGCTTTTCCATTTCATTTGTGAATTCGGTCCAATTAACAGTGCAGGCATTTTCAGCTCCTTGAAGTAGAGTTTCTTTTGGATGGTCTTTGATCAATGAATCATAGACATGCATACACTGTTCCATAAGTGTGCCAATGATCTGACTTATTACAGTGTTTTCTTCAAATATGCTAATCGAAAATGGTTCCACTTGGTGTTTTTCTTTGTCTAGGTCGTTCTTAATTATGCCAAGCATGCTATTGATAGCATGGACAGTATAAGTAAGCAATTCTGAATGGAATGAATGAAGCTGTCGAAAGGTTTCCTGTATGTTTTTCTGAGAAACCATAGTATTTGACTTAGATTCACAAGGGAACTTTTCCAGTGGTTGTAATTTTGGCAATATTTTTTTCATTGATGGTTTCTGTTGGACAGGAAAAAAATTTTCAATAGGTATTTTCACAATTTCAGACAGAGCATAGGTGGAAACATGCTTAAACTGTAGGTCTACAAATGACTCTAAGGTGTTTAGAATTCCTTCCATGATCTCTCGGGCAATTTGATGGCTGGAGCCCACACAAATGTTGTCTTTTAATTTTGCATTATACACTGGTAGATTGTTGGTGCTGTTTGTCCTTACTAGAGCTTGTCTTTTTCTTAGTTGAGTTTCTATACTGTCTGTTATGAACATCGGAGTCAAGAAGCACAACTCTAATTTTTCAAATAGAATTTCAACAATTTCTTGGGCAAATGTACTAATCTGTGTTTGTGAATCCTCAGAGCTAGTAGAAGGTTGTTTAAAAGTATGGTGCCTGCTTTTGTAAGCCTTAAGAGTTGACAAATTTAAAAGTGAAACAGACTGCTCTAATTCTTTTGCTTTTATTAAGATTTCATTCAAAACAGTCTCTGCTACCATCACTAGCTTATATTTTTCATTTTCTGTGTCACTAGATTCTGTTTTCCATTTATCAAACATTTGTTTAAAAACATCTTCTTTAGGAAAAATTTTCTCTAGCTGTGAAGAAACATTCTCCAAAGAAAAATGTGCTTCTGGACTTGCAAGACAGATTGTACTTAAATTGTTCTGTGAAAGTTTAAGGTTATCCAGATGTGAGCCTTTTACTGGGTGAGATAAATTATTCTCGATAGCATATAATCCTTGCAAAACTGTATCAACTATTTAACTTGCTGTCACAAGTAGATCAGAAAGTAAAGCTGTTAAATTTACCACTGCTCTGTTTTGCTTTACTATTTGAAATTCACTCATAATTGTTTCCAGAATATTGCATACTATATCATTGGCATACATTTTCAGTTCCCCAGTGGGAATTTCTGTTCTCACTAAGGGGTTTTTTGTGTCCTCTGTTGACAGTAGACGTTGTGGCACGATGGCAGTCTTGGATTGACTGCCTCGTGGAGTCTTCTCTCTAGGACATAACTTGGTCTTGCTTTTGGCCTTGATGCCACTAGTTCCTAGCTGTGGTTTTATTCCAAGTTTAGGCAAAGAAGGCGCTTTTGATTTTGTTTCAATTTTTTCCCCAAAACCTGGTCTAGGGCTGCCCTTAGGACCAGCTTTAGAACCGCATGGCCTCAGAGATCGCATTTCATCAGACTGACCTTTAGGGGATGAACTCTCTTCAAGATTCAGCGAAGCAAAATGTGTGATCTTTTTGAGAACCTTTTGCACCAATTCTTCACCCACTCTTAATGGAGAAAATTGCAATAAGGTAATTTCCAGTGAAGTGACGCTTTTAATGCATGTGTAAGGATACATTTTCGGTATCACACGTCCAGGGGGAGCCTTTCTTTTTTCTGCCTGTTTCAATCCCCTAAAGCATGATGGATTCATTGGCAGTTCATCCCTGCCAGATGTTTCTGATTCTCTCCTGGTCTCGTTCTCAAATAAGGATGTCACAACTATCGAGAACATTTTTCCATAAACGCTTTCAATTATGTCACTTGCAACACTGCTTATACGTGACTGCAAGGGTCTTTTTTGTGTTACTGCTGTTTTAATTTTAGAATCAGATGTAAAGTAAGAGAGTTCATTAAATGGAGGCCAATGGCCTATGTCTTCCATTACCCTTTGATATACCTTCTTTAAAATTTCCTCAACTGCACTTAACAAAGCGGGTGCTTTTTCCTGTCTGGATTCTCCACTTCTAAATATTTCCTCTAAAACACTTCTCAAGTTTTCCTCTTCTGATATAATTTGGTTTTGATCTTTTGAAAAGAGAGACAGTTCAGTATTGTCTCCTATCTTTCCCCGACCTGGCAATATTTCATTTTGTGCAGCCTGTTGTATGAAGAGACTAGTTTTCTGTTTTGTGTAAAAACTACTTTCTTTTAAAGGTATTTTATTATGCAGACTTCTCAAGATATTGTTGACGGTTTCACTTGCAATGACGTTTTCTTGGAATGAAGTGTTGTTTGGATATGAATACATCATTTGGATTTCTAGGTCTATGTCATTTTTAATAAGTATCAAAATGGTATTAGCAATGGTGTCAGCATATTCCTTAAGACTAGCTTGCGATATATGAATTTCAGGTCCATGTTTTTCTCTGTAATTAGAAAATGCATAATCTGTGGCCTGTTGACTGGGAATGGCTTCACCTGTTGATATTCTCAGGCTATTCATGTCTGATGGCATTTGTTTTGATTCAAGAAATATGCTGTTTTCTCGTTTACAATTTGTAAATTCTGGGCTGACATATGATTTTTCCCTAGTCTTGGAATCAAGGGTAAACAGCAAATCTATTCTTTCTGTGGCAAAAGATTTTAACCTATTCAAAATAGCTTTAGTAATGAAGTTAGCATTTTCCTCACATGGGTCAGGAGCAGATTGCTTGGTGTCTTGTTTCTTAACTATTGTTATCTGATTATCGTCAGAATAAGCTGATTTCAGCTGTACATCTTTTATCTTTCTTGGTAATAGAAAGCTCTTTCTTTTCCTTTCATTGGATGAGCCCATCACAGGAGATTGTTGACACTGTGATTTGGGAAATGCATCAGACACTGTCAAGGACGATCTTGCAGAAATAGAATCCTTCGCATTTATGCCAAGCACGACAGCAGAACTGAGATTCTGAAGAACGATATTCACCGTATCATCGGAAATCATAGCAACACATGACTTAGGAACTAAAAGAGTTGGAACAGCCTCGTTTGCATACTCAGAGAACATTCCAGAATTTGCTCCTAGTTGTATCTCACCTACATTACCTTTAAGACTCGATGCAGCAAGTGAGAAATGACTCTCATCCATGTGTGTGACATTCTCACAAATGTCAGTTAAGATACCTTCAATGGTATCTAGTATTTGGAACTGAAGTTTTTTGCGATAATCACTTTTATTGAACAGTTCTTCTACAATGTTTCTTGGCCAACCTGGATGAGACTCTCTGTCAGTTATGTATTTTTCATACTCGTCTTTAGTAGACACAATATCTAACACTGTGTTAACAATCTGACTTGTAATAGTTTCAGAAACCACAACCTTATGAGTTAAGAATGGACTTTTTATTTCTTTATCTAACTTAAGTTTGATTCCTTGTAAAATCTGTCTAGCCACTTGTGTCGCATATATATTTAATTTAGAGACAGTCAGTTGACATACTGTGGTGGTCTTTCCTGACCTATTATGATCCACTGAGCAACAGGACAATTGATCTCCAGAATATGAATCTTTGGTTGATGAGCACGGTTGGCTTAAAGCAGTCATATCCCGCTGGAAAGGTAAAGTCACTGGAACTGTGAAATTGATGTGAAGACAAAAGAGATATTTTACTTTGGAAGTAGCAAACATTTCTAAATTTGTTAATACTGACTGTATAATATCTTCAGCTACATTTCCTTTGGTGAGTGTATCAATGTTGAATCTAGGCTGAAGTGTGTATTGATTTCTGTCCAGTAAGGTAGAACAAACAGAGGCCTTTCCTCCACTGGCATGTTCAGGAAAAGAGACGTTTGCTGGAATGGTGGTAGTGCCACACTTATTTTCATTTGCATTTCTATCTATCACGGCAGCAGAATAAAGTTTTTGAAATATGGTTCTCACGACGTCACCTGCAACGATGGTTACGTCTGCTTCAGACACTAAAGAACACATTGTTGTATCCAGAGATTGAACAGATGTTTGAGTACCTGATTCATTGCCAGCATGAGGGATGTCACATAAATGGGACTGGGGGAAAGGAAGTACATTTAATTGATCAATTAAATCATTCTGAAAAATTTCATTCACAATATTTCTTATAATGGGCACAACTGGGGACTTTTGTGGCTCTTTGAGTTCTACTTCCATTTTTTTTCAATGTTCTGTCTAATGTCTGTTGTGCAAGAGAATCTGATTTAGTTTCTTCTTCTGGTGGTTGTTCCTCCCCAGCACTTTCTTTCTCTGTATCTTCAGGATCTTCTAGATAGGACTCTGGCCCGGCTCCTCCAGGAAGAAAATTTCCATAGATTGGCCTGTATTTGTAATTTTCAAGGTCTCTCTCTTCGGGTTTAGTTTCATTAAACATATCCGGAGGCATCACATCTAAAATTAAATCGACTAGCTTCCGTTGCAGTGGCTTGTGTACACATGTTTCCGAATCTGGCAAGCTCACGTTTAATTCGGTTTGAATAGCCTTCAAAATAGCACTTGACACCTTCTTTGCATCCTCTTGTAAAGCAGACTGCAAAAGTTCAAGTGTGTTAGCCCAAATGTTGCTACTTTGCTTTTCCCAGTCTGTCTTCTGACTCTTCTGATCTCCATTGAGGATAGTGCCCAGAGTTATAAAATTTCTATTGACAAACGCTTCCAATTTAGCAAGAACTGTTTCAAGGATGTCTGAAGTCATGACTTTCAGTTTATTTAGGCACTTTTCTTTTACGCTCCCTGTTTTGGGGGCAGTAGTTTTCTCCTCATTGGTAGTCATCTCTTGACTGCCTTTCTGGATCATGCTGGACACCATGCTCGAGATTATGTCAGAGCATCTGCTCATTTCTTCAATAAGTGAAGCAAATAAGAGGCTGTCAGGGTCAATATACTTCGAGATAGCTTTAATGTCTGAACTTGTAAAACTGCTATACATCTCGGCACTGCACAATTTTGTAACAATATCTTATAGAATTGTATGAGAAAGGAGATGGATATCAGGCTGTAATGCAGTGTTTGTTCTCAATTTCTCATCGATCCATGTTGCTCCATGAGTTAGTGTTAAACGTGTTTGGGGACAGGATCTGTCTTAGGAGTTTTACAGAGATTTGCCCTGAAAGAATATGTGAACGTGTTGGTTTGCATTTCGAATGCTGTTACACTCGGAAGGGCGTCTTTGAAAGGCAGTAGCGGCTGTATCCCACGAGGCGCCGTGTTTCTCAGACCTAAAGAATTGGATTTGCTTTGTAAAGCACAAGCGAATCTGTTAAAAACTATAGGCTG
>NW_012149952.1:6517173-6543324 GCF_000956105.1 Propithecus coquereli
CATTTCTCTCTATTATTTTCTCATCCCTTGCAACTCTACCAAAGGGACCCGGTTTTTTGCAGGGAACACTGGCCACGTTCCCCGCAGATCCACTCTATGTTTGGCTCATTATCAGATGGGGGGGGAACACGAATGGTCTCCTACGAGTGTGCGTAACATGTCACATAAGGTATCTCCAATTCTGTCTAATACTTGTAATCTGGAAAATTTGTGAACTCCCTTTTGCTTGGGAGCACAATGGAAAGGAGAAAATGTTTGTTGATCAGTGTCAGCAGTTCCATATGAAATTTTAGATCTTTGCTTCTTTGAAGGGAGTGGAACATTGCTTTTATCTGTCTTTCCACTTAACACTTCACAAATACGAGTTGCTAATGAACTTTTCATAATGTCATTGTTCAGCTTTGTGACCATATAGTCAAATTCCTTTTCGGTGTTAGCAAGAAATCCTGTATCTATAAAGTTCTTGGGAGGGCCCCTCTCCCTACGGTGTTGATTTTTCCGATTGTATTTCAGTTCCTTCTGGATAGCATCGAGAACAATTTTTACCACTTTAGTTGTGTATGCAGCAAGTTCAGATTGAAACAGAGATTTCTTGCCAGGCGCAGGCTTCAAACTGGTAGCATGGCTTTCTGGTGTGAAGCATTTTCGCAATTTTGGACAAATAAATGACTTAAGCATCTTAAAAATTGTTTGGGTGATCTTATTATCAACATGGACTATAGGTTCAGGTATTGATTCGATTTCTACAGATTCTAACCAGGGAGGTTTTGTAAGATCTACCTCAAGCGCAGGTAAAAATTTCATCTTCTTCTTACTCTCTAACCACATTTCCAGTGGGTCTTTATTTGGTATGTCAGCATCATCTAGAGAAGTCTGGTGCGCTGATGAAGAAACAGAATGTTTGGTGGCATTGGTCATGTTACCAGAAGTCTCATGAAGTACTTTTAACACAACATGTGTTATTTCCTGAGCTACTGTGTGGATTTCTGACACAGAGAACATCTGGTCCATCCATTCTTGATGTGACAGACCTCGTGGTTTTCTTGAGGTAAGAAGTGAAGCTTCTCGACCATTTTTATGAACTAAGTGACCAGGGGACACAGAAGATAAGTCTTTGAGCACTTCTAATAAAATACTTGTAATTATGTTTTCCGACGCCTTTTGTATTTGATGCATTTCCTCATGGCTGAAGACCTGAATGTCTTTATTGAAACATGGCTTGTCCTCAGAAAGGTTTTTAATATTAAAAGTTGGAAAGTCACTCTTTAAATCCCAATCCCGAAATGCTACTTTGCCTTGACAAGCAGGCTCTGTAGGTGAGTTGATATTTCTTTTGTATTTAAGACCAGCATTTCCCCCTGTTGGCCAGTGATGAGGAACCTGTTCTTGGAATTTTGCTTTTTCATCCCTGACAGATGAAATCAGTACATTCTCCACAATTTTTCTTATTTCTTCATTTTTGTCTTTGGAATAAAGAACCATGCCAGGAACGTTAATAGGTGGAAATCGTTGCCTGTATCTAGGACTATAAGCTACTCTAGTGCCGGTGAGTCTGTTCTCTTCTTCAGTGCCAGAAGGGCTGCTCAGTCTGGGGCGTCCGCTCTTTTGGGCGTTTGTTTTCACTGGTTTCCGATGTAGCTGAGTCAAGATATCATCAAGTAGCCGAAGTATGACCACTGTGTCTTCAGTTGCAATAAGGCTTTCATCATTAAGTCCAATTTGTACATGACCCCCGACAGTGCCAATTGCTTCCTCTATGTAATCGATTAGAGAGGACTGGGACAAACTATTTGACAGCATATTTTGTATTTCTCGGTTGGTGATCAAACTGGCTGCACTAGTCTCAGCACTAGGTTTCCTTTTGCTGGCTCCTTGAACGAATGTACATATTGGATGTTTCATATGTTGCTGATAAGCAGGTTCATGTGTGTTTTCAATATGAGCAAGTTCATTTTGCTTAGAATATGCAAGAGCCATCAGCTTTTCTACAATCATGTGAACCATATCTTCTGCAATATCACTCATGTTCTCTAAAGTCACTGCCATCAGTGAAGCTTTTAAAGATTTTTCTTTGGGGGAAATGAAATTTTCTCCACTGTCTCTTGAGTTTGATTTAAAGTGGACCAACACATCTTCTTGTGAAAATACCTCAGTACATTTTTTCTCAATTGCAGAATGTAGCTTCTCAAGCACATTTTCTACAATTTCGCCAGCTGCTGAGGAGATGGCACCATTGGACAGCAAGTCTCCTTTGTCAGTATCAGTTGTGTCAACCAAAACTTTAGCCACAACAGAGGGCAGGGTTGGAATGGCCTGGGTCGACTCAGACACCATTTCTTGAAAAATGCTTCCTAAAATCAACTCAGTTTCCTCTTTTAGGTAACATTTAAAGTTAATAAAAGTATTTTTTAACTCTTGCATCTCACTTTTAGCTTTTGCTTTCCCATCAGAAGATAGTGGGCATTCTAAGTCATCTGTGTCAGCGGTAGCATTCTTAGATTTCTTTGTGTCTGTTTCAGTTGATGTGAAAAGGTTACTGTCGGATTTATAGGCTTTGATCTTGGGGTCTTTATAGATCTCAGGATGTTTAATTTCAGAAATTATAGGTTGCTCTTTCCTGCGATGAGATTTTTCCACAACTGTTCTTTCTTTATGGGCGGAAGATGGTTTTAAAGGCGTGGCTGGTTGCCTCATTGACCTGTCAGCTGCCTTTGCACAGGGCTCTGCCTGAAACATCTTAGTTGTTTCACATATAAATGTATCACTGCATGTGCTATAGCAACTGAAATTATCTGAAGAGAGGAGGGAGCCAGCAGACATTGGGTATGTACTACTTCGCAACCTTTCTTCATATTTTGTGATGACTGGGTATAATATACTGGTCACTGCAGCCACAACCCATGTCATTACATTATGAATTATACTGTTGAGTTCTTCAGAAGTTACCTGGAAAGGAGGCGAGCAAGGATACAAGGAAAATCAAATATAAATTTACTCTATTCTAGCGATGGGGGCTAACGTTTAATTCCACATATCCAACAGTGCATAGCTAGAACACAATCATGGTGTATAGAGAGAACATAGGAAAGGGTCTCTTTAGAATATCAGATTAATTTCAAGTAGGTTTATTATCTATGGCTGTGATCTATTCTTTGAATATGACTCCCTTTGATTCAAAAGCCCTTGGAAGTCTTATTTTTAGCGTTTAGTACTGGAGAGAAATGACTTTCTGGTTAAAAAAAATAGGCAAGTGGGTGCCTAGGATCATACAAAACAAATGCTTTGGCAAGAAGTCAAACTGTATTTATGATCCAGGAAATATTTATTAAAAATACAGACCAGATTACCTCTAACAGACCATTTCATGAAGCAAATTTACAGTCAAAACATTTATATGCTTTCCTGGAGATAGCCTCCTTCTGCTTCGGCATCTGTTTAGCTAGGACATAAGGGTAAAAATAAGGCCCCCTAGTGGCAGGAGTCAGCCTGTGGCCTCTGTGGCCTGCCCAACTATCTTCCTCCTTCAATTGGCTGTGTTTATATATGCAAATAACTACAGCTAATCGTTAAGAATTAATTGTTGGGCAACAATAATTAGGATGGACAATTTAGTGGGAATCAATAGGCTTTGGGTCCAACAAAATGTTATCACTACAAACTGTCTTGGGTAGGGAGGCAGAGGACAGATGATGAATTAAAGAAACATCTTAATTTAGGTAGAAAAAAAAGGCTGAGCTAGAAATGGGGTTCAAAGAGAGCCAAGAAGGGTCAGCGGTAGAGGGAGGTTGGGGTCCCCTTCTGTCTGAGCTGAAGTAGAAACCCAGGGACCAGACTCGAATGACCATTTCTTCAGTGGCTAATTATGCTCACTGTCACAGCTTAGACTGGTCCAGGGATAGATGCAAAGTGCATCTGCAAAACTCTGTATCTGTTTATGTCCTTCTGCTTATTGCAGATGTATGTTGGGAACATAAAATCCTCTTGCCTATAATAAAATAGTATGTTTTTAAGTTGTTACCCTCCAAGCAGCCAGACCAAGAGTACTTACCTTCCATAGAAACTGTACTCCTCAAGGCTGTAGATACAAGTCAGTGGCAGCAAAGGCTGAACACCTGGCATTTGGGCACCAGGGGGAATGATAGGATCTCTACAATGTACTTGCTGCCCCCCACCTCACTTATCTCTAAAGTTAGCTCCCAGATTGTTCAGTTTAGGCCAACGTTGAAAGAAAAGTTAACACCTTGCTGTATGTAGCATACTCTCTCCTGACCCATTGTAGAGTTGAAGCCCAACCCAGGAATGAATCATTTTATTCCACTCTTAATACGTTTTTGTTGTAATAAAATACACATGATATAAAATTTATCATTTTACCATTTTAAAGCAAAGAGTTCAGTGGCATTACATACATTCACAATGTTGTGCCACCGTCACAACTATCTAGTTCTTTCACTGCATTTTTTTTTCTTAACCACAGACTGGCAAATGGCAATTGAGTTTGCAAAACATACTTTGGGATGATAGCATATGGTTGAAAAACACTCGTTTTACATAAACATGTAGTAGAGCAAACAGTTCTAAGAATAACATCCAAACATTAACAGAGAAGTTACTCACTCATTCTTGGTCTAAATTGATCTAAATCCATTCCAATACATATGAACTGAGAATTTCAATATGTATTATTTTCTTATTACCAGAGATCATGTATAGCAGACTTACATTTTTGCTCTTAGGATAGCTGAGAAGAAGCATTTATAACCTTGATATACAGAATAGGGGCATTCTTAAAAGAATTTTTAATGGAGTGAAATGTGATAAATAGAATCTGATTTTCAGCTTATTTTCACTATACTATTAAACTGAGGAATATCCTTCTTTTGGTGCCAGTGTGTCTTTGTGTTTGTTGCATGTTCTGTAAGTTGAACTGGTGTGTGTGTGTGAAAGGGTGTGTGCTACTTCCCTGAACCCCTCTTTTGCTCATGTTTGCTGTCTAGCCCCAGAGTTGGGGCTTATCAAATTCAGCTTCTTATCTTTGCCTGGTCCAAATTTCAGCTCTCAGGTGACCACGAAGAGTAGCCAACATAAGATTCTTCTTGCTCCCAGGAAAATTAAGAGAGGGATCCAGGCATCCTGGCTCCCCTGCTTGAGGCACAGGATGCTCATCCCTGAGCCAGGTCTGCAGTGGTCTGCAAAGGCATTTCCCTTAATGGCTTCCCATTATGGAATGGGTTTGTGGTATGCGATGCTCTTCCTGGGGTAGCTAGACCTCCTAAAGCTCCCTAACCTACCCTCCTGAGCCCCCTTGCCCAAAGAGCCAACACTCTCTTTGAACAATAACTTTGGACCCCTGCAAAACCTAAGATTAACTGAGAGTGCAAGTCAAGGAAGAGAAAAGGGCAAAGAAGGGGAGAATGACTGTCAACAGATGATTGCTGGCTATCTGATTCACATATTTTTCTCTTATACTGTATTAGAAAATATCCTTAATATGTTGCTTTTTCAGTGAATTTCATCATACATACTTTTTCTTGACAGTAGTTTTGATGGCTGCTCTGTTGCCTGAAAAGTCAAGAGAGATTGATTTTATAACTTAGGGCTAATAATTTCAGGAACGTTCCCTCAAATTGTGATATTACATTCTTGATCCACCTAGTTACATTCATTTTGTTGTGAGCTGGGAAGAACATGGGGTTGGAGGGAGAGAGGATGGGTAAGTCCCTTCTACCTGCTCTGCTTGATCAGAGCTGTCTCATAATTCACTTTCTACCCACCTCCTCAAAACTCCTAGTCTCCCCCCGCCGCCGCTCCATAGTAGGAAAACATCTACAGATCATTATTTGATAATGATGAATTAAAATTATAGTTTTCTGATCATATTCAACACCAAATTAGATGTAGCCCTTTTCCAGGTATCACAATATTCTATCGTATGTTCTAATCAGAATTAGATACTTACTTTTTTGGTGAATCATCAGGAGGGATGATTGTCTGAGCTGCAGGTAGATTTTCAGACAGAAAAAGGAAATGATTATTTGTTGGTATCTATTACAAGCTACTTGTAAAATGGTAATTAACATATCTTACTAGGTCTTTATTCCCTGTGGTTTCCCTTTGTTTCGACTCTCCAGGGACTTCCGGTGAGGCACAAAATATACCTTAAAACCTGGGGCCATTGCCCATCCTGTCATCCTAATCTCTGGCCGTGTGTTCTGTAGTCCAGAGGTACTGAACAACATTAAATTCCCTAAACGTGTCATGTTTTTCACACCTGAGGGCCTTTGCCTTTACTCTTTCATTTGTCTGCAACTCTAGTGTCCCTCTTTTCAACTTCCCATCCTTTAGGGTTTGTTCAGCTTGTGTCACCTCCTCCAGAGAGTCTTCCTTGCAATCTGCCTAGGCATCCTCTGTCAATGCCCCCAAAGCACCCTTTTATTATATAGGATTTCCTGTGCTGTTTTAGAATGGCTGGTTTTTAGTGCCTGGCACATAGCAAGCACTCAATACCATTTATTTGTTGAATGAATTCTTTAATGTATGTATTTGCTCAACGTTTGTTCATTAGCCTTCATGTCATTAATCTCTTCCCACTCAAACATTGTCTAACATGTTTGTATAACATCTAGTTCCATCAGTGGATTTGAGTGAATATATCTGGATAATGATACTAGAGCAAATCTTCATATAGAACATGTCCATAGGAATCCTGGAATGGTGTCTATCAATTATGCAAAAATATGACTAAATGAAAGTCTTAGACAAACAGAATGCTCTGAATAATAGAAGGTAGTATTACCAAGTAGAGCTGGTTCAAAGTCAAGGTAAATTGGTATTTATTTTTTCCCAGTAAATCTAAAGTGTATTGTGAGTAACCAATACATTCCAATGATCTGTTTTAAAAGTTTTACTTAAATTCTTTGTAACTTCTTGAGTTTCTTTGTGGGTGAGTATGTTTTTGCCTGTGTTCAGTTTTGGAATGGAGGGAGCTGGGATTAATAGTGTGCAAGCCTGATAAATTAAGTGTGAAGATAACACTGTTGTAGTGGTTTTAGAGTATGTCCACAAATTCTTTGATACTCCTCCCTCCAAGGGTGAAGGTTAATTCTCTTCCTCTTGAGCACGGACTGGACTTAGTGACTTGCTTCCAATGAATAGCATATGATGGAAGTGATGGTAACTTCTGAGACAAGGTCATAAGATATACTGTGATTTCAGCCCCTCTCTCTTGGATCACTCGCTCTGGGGGAAGCCAGCTGTCATATCAGGAGGTACTCAAAAGTCCTATGGAGGGGACCACATGGTGAGCAACTGAGACCTCCTGCCAACAGCCCCTTGAGCGTGCCACCTTGGAAGTGAATCCTCCAGTCCCAATCAAGCTTTCAGATGACTGCAGCACCCCTGGATGATATCTTGACTGTAACCTCATGGGACACCCTGAGTCAGAATCACCTAGCTAAGCTGCACCTGTATTCCTGACCACAGAAACTATAAGATCATTTTTTTTTTAAGCTGCCAAGTTTTAGGGTAATTTGTTACTCAGAAATAGATATCTAATGCAACTTCTTGTTTTTCCTTTCTTTTTTTTTTTGAGACAGAGTTGCACACTGTTGCCCTGGCTAGAGTGCAGTGGCCTCATCATAGCTCACTACAGCCTCAAATTCCTGAGCTCAAGTGATCCTCCTGCCTCAGCTTCCTGGGTAGCTGGGACTACTGGCACACACCACCACGCCCAGATAAGTTTTCTATTTTTCATAGAGACAGGGTCTCGCTCTTGCTCAGGCTCGTCTCGAACTCCTGACCTTAAGTGATCCTTCCACCTCGGCCTCCCACAGTGCTAGGATTACAGGCGTGAGCCACTGTGCCTCACCTGTAATGCAACTTCTAAAAAAATAAATAACTCTATGGTTTCCAGCAATACAGAGAATGAAATATCTTGAACAGCCTAAATGTGTAAAACCTATTAGAAATGCAATGGGAATGTGATATAAACGCATTTATAATGGAGAATTTCAATACACATCTTTGATGGCTGCACACACATAATAGACAGTAAGAAAAGATAGTCTAGTTGACAAAAAATAGAATAATTGAATAATATCAATAACCATAACTCAATATTCCTGTAGAGCCTCTTATATCATTCAAATAGAGAATATACATTTTTTGGTATGTCCATGAAACACTTTCAAACATCAATCACCTATTTGGCCACAAAGAAAACCTTAACAACTTTAATGGGGTAGAGATTTCCAGGCTATATTCTCTGAACCTAATAAAAAATGTGACCCAAAATGTAAATTTCTTGGCAATTAAGAAACATACTTATGGATAATTCTTAGATCAAAGAGGGAATTAAAAGGAGACAGAATATTCTACCTTAAAAAGTACACCTGATATCAAAACTTATGGGAAATAACAAAAGCTGTTCTCATAGGTTTTGATATAAAGTGTTCTTTTCCTTGATTCTCCCATGAGTCCTAGACCAGTATCTCTAACTGCCTGCTTGACTGTTCCACTCACATGTCCTACTTGGATGCCTGCAGGCATCTCAAACTCATAAAAATTTTCAAAGCTGAACTAATTCTTTCCTTCCCAACGTGTTTCTCCTTCTGTATTACCTATCTACTGCATAGCACCACTCTTTACTATCCACTTAGTTGCCCAGTCAAGAAATCTGGGAGTTGTCTTCAACCCCTTCATCTCCCATATGCAATTAGTAACCAAATCTCAGCCATTCGATTTCCTTAATTTAAGTCAAATCTAGGCCCAACTCTTTATCCTCACTGCCACTGCATTGTTCAGGACTCATTTCTCACCTTGACTGTTATAGTAACTTCTTTAATTGTAGTTAAGAGGCAGCATGGTGTTATGGTTAGGATTGATTAAGACAGACATGGGTTCGGACTTTGGCTTTGCCATATACTGTGTGATCTTGGGCAAGATAATTTACCACTCTGAGACTTAGTTTACTTATATGTATAGAATGGTAGATAAAAGCAGTACTGACCTCATTATCGAGATGGTTCAATGAGGGAATATAAAGGGCTTAACAGAGTACCTGGTACATAGTAAGTGTTTAATAAATGCTGTTATTATTTTTATTGTCTCTTTGCCTGCAGTCTCTTTACTTCTAATTCCATTTTCTCTCTTTTGAAAAGGCAAATGCTGAGCATGTTATGCCCCCGCTGATATTTTTCAACAGTTGCCCTTGGATAAAAGGATAAAAGGTCAATGCCTGGCATGGCCTTCCAGAACCTTAATGGTCCAATTCTTATCCACTGGTCAAGTGTCATCTTCTGTAATTCTCTAACTTGAACTTTTAGCTGAAGAAATTCTAAACACACCATGCTGTGATGTTTATATCTTGGTAAATGTATTTCCTTCTCCTGAAAGGTTCTCTCTACCATCTTCCATTTGTTTGCCTAGAAAATGATTTCTCATCCTTTACTTCTAGCTCAATTGTGGCTTCTTCTGTAAAAGCTTCCCTCTGCTTCCCTATGCTCCCACTGGACTTTGTATAACCTCCAGCATGTACTTATCCTAGTGGGTTGTGATTATTGACATGTCTGTTTCCCACTAAACTGTAAAATCCCAGGATAGGGATCATGGTTTTTCTACTTTGTATGTTCAATAGTTAGCACAGTGCCTGGCATGTAGCAGGAACTCAGTAAATGTTAGTTAAGTGACTGAATTAATGGGTTGTAAGATGTAGTTAATAATTGTTGCTAATGTTTACCTGGGTCATAGCTGAAGGTTGACTTCTTAGTCTTTTCTACACCCGAATCAGCATGTGTCACCTATGTATGCCATAAGAAAAATAAAACAATGAAACAAAAATCCCCAAAAGAGTTTTTAAATAATTTGAACATTGGCTATTTTTCACATTTAAAATATAAAAAATTAAGAAAACGATTTAAGAACTTATTTTAAAAGCCGATTTTAATAAATATCCATGTTTTATTTGTTTTATATTACGTATATTATTTTCAGAACTCAAAGGTTCATTGAATTTATTGGTATTCCAAAATTAACTGAGGAAACACACTGATCAGCATGGAAGGTGATCAACTGAACAGCTAAAATAAAACAATGTGTTTTTACTTTTTATTTTAGAGATGGGATCTCGCTCTTGCCCAGGCTGGTCTCGAACTCCTGAGCTCAAATGGTCCTCCCGCCTCGGCCTCCCAGAGTGCTAGGATTACAAGCGTGAGCCACCACACCTGGCCAATATGTGGTTTTTAAACAAAGCTAACTATAGGAGAAACATTTCTAGAGAGCTGGAAGGCAGAGATCAGGTTCTCTGCATACATGGAATGTGACTGTTTGACCTGGCCAAGAATTCTACTTGCTTTGGTAATTGAACAGGGAGATAAATTCAACAAAGTAGACTTTATTTTTTTCCAGGTCTGAGAGATGAACACCAACCAACAGATACAGTTTCCTGACACTGGTGGGATGGGCAAAACAAGTTGGAAAATAGCATCTTATTCTACTGTCATAAAAATGTTCATGCTATTTCTCAAAATAAGTGTGATATTTGTTACTGTTTGCTATACTCATGTTGTCCAACATGTTTCAAAGCCTCCTTTAGAAACTCATGGTCTAAACTGGTTTATTGACTTTTTTTGGTAAGATATGTAGTTATTAAGTTTGCCATCCATGGTACACTCAGGGGATGCTTTTTTTCTGGCTCTATATTGAGACTAGTGAAAAATTAATTCCTGATGTGCAACTATGAAACTATTAATATCTCAGAGTAGTTGAGTTTCTTTCTTTAGACACTGGCCATACTGATTATGGATGTTGACATAGTAGCACTGTGCCTTGCATACAGCAGGTGTTTCACAAATGTTTGTTTGTCAAAGCAGCATATTATGGCAGACGTGCTATATTTTAGCCATTACACAGAAGTGAATCTGTCACTTACCATGTATTTAACACAGGATATGGCAAACGATGTCACTTTCTACATTAGTTATGTAGAATTCATTTGGGAAGATTTCAGTAAATTTCCTGCTTGATAACTTTTTAGAGCAGCAGAACCAATTATTAATAATACAGTGCTAACAGAGCCAAGGATTTGATCCCTGTAATAACAAGTCAGCAGCCCACATGGGCAAACTATGCTGGGACCAGGGGCTGCGCCATGACCATCTGCTGTTAACTTTCCAATGTTAGACGGCTGAGCACTGCTGACAAAGGGACCGGAGTGAGACAGTAAGGCTGTCTCTGCACAGCCCGGCAGCACTAGAAGAGAAGTGATTCACGAAAGCCCAGTTTGATGCTTCCTCTGCAGGACACAGATATGTACCTTGAATCTCTTCTTGTAGCTCACCCGTTGGGAAGCCTATAACCTAAGGGCTATTAGGTGGGAACACTCAAGTTGCTTCGGGTAATCACTATTAAAAATTAAAAATTGAGGCGAATAGAGTGTTCAAATTTGGATCTCTCTAACAAATTTAAAATCTCAGGCTCACCAGTTTTCTTTTGCTAGTTGACAAATGGTTACTGGTATTCTCCACACTTGTAGCTTGGCAATACTGACATAACTGATAGGCATGAACACTGATACACTGAAGTAGCATAGGACTATTACTGGGGTTTTCATTTCAATTTTTATAAAATCTTGCCATAGTATATAGCCAATTTCAGGAAATAAGGCTGTTCTAAATTGTCACTTAATGAACGAAATTGTTTTATACCAATATTGATCATAATTTCATACTTCATTTGTTCTGTCTACATCTGGTACAAGAGAAATGTTACTTGCTTCTCATCTTGGAACATCTGGTAGAGATGGTTTGGCAACACTTGATGTTTTAGCAGAAACAGCTGGAGTGAGAAATAAGACACTTTTCATTCCTGGGGGAAAGAAGTACTGGTAAGTATAAGAAAATGACATAGTTTTCCTTGCTGGGCTGCCATAATGTCTGGTATTACCATAGTCAAGGATGTATTTCCTTACGCAAGTTAAGGCAGTAGCTCCAAGGACAAGATGATTTGATGATTTGTTTGAATTCCCCTGCCTGAAAACTTCCAGTGGCTCATCACTGCCCTTAGGAACAAGCCTCCCTAACTTCTGGCCCTAAATTCCTTTGCCAGCTTAATCTCCCCTCATCCCCGGCCCCCACTACAATGAACTGTTTTGTACTTTATTCAGTCGGCAAGGGGGAACCACTGAGGACATTTGAGTAGAGGAATTATATGTCCAAAGCTGTGTTTTTGGAAGATGGCATTCACAGCAAAATGTAGGATAGGTTAACAGGAAGAAGAAGAGACTACAGACAAATTATTGCAATAGTTAAGAGCAGGGTAACACGAATGGAAAGGGAAGGAAGGTTATGAGAGTGTAAGGAGTAGACTAGACAGAACGTGGCAACTTTGGGATGTAGAATATGAGCAATAGGAAAGTGTCAAAGATGAGTCAGGTTTTGTGCCTGGATGAAAACAGGAGGAACTGAGAACAGCGTTTTTGGGTGACTGGAAGATGATGAATTTGGTTTTGTGTACATGAGATTTGAGGTGCTCGATGGTCACCTGAGTGATGTACTAGTGATTTTGGTGTGTGTAGAATTTGAATGGAAATCTTTTGCAGAGACTAGCAGAGCATTAGCTAACCTCTAGTTCAGCCCTACAGAGATGGGAAATAGGATGTATTTTTATGTCTGAGAAGAAAAGATGGCAATAGAGGGTGAAGACTTTCCTGGGGAGAATTCTCTGCACTGGGAATGCCAAATCACGCACTGTCAGGAACTTACTCTGCCTATTTAGTACAGGCAGCCACAGGAGGGACTCTAACTTCTCCATACTTTGCAAATTCCAAAAGGCCTATTCAGCCAACAATGACCCCAAAATGTAGGATTTTAACATTTATAATCATGAATAATTTTTTATCTTCCTGTACCAAACTGAGCACAGATTTTTTAGTCAGGGGACAAACTAACTTGAAAAACTATACTACAAAACTAATTATCTAATTGAAAAACACAGAACAATTACGAATAGTATTTATTTATTTACCTCTCTCATTTGAAGGGCATGGTATTTTGGTGGTTTCTTTCTCTTGCTGTATGATTTAACAATCAAAAAAAAACATTCATTAGTAATTAAGCTTCTAAAAGAGACTTTTGCCTACTCTAGGGCAATGACATTAATACAGTACCCCCCCTTCCCTACCTCTCGTAAGCACTGGTTTCAATGCTAATACATATTATCAACCACTTGCTGGAGATCTCTGACAGTCACCCAAACGTAACTAGTTGAAAATGAAGCTTAGGTTCTCAATAAATGTTAGCTATTATCATCACCATCATGATCCTCATCATGATTATTATCAAATATTTCCATTAGTTTCTGCTAACCTGCATGGTGTTAACATATTTAGTGTGAAGCTGACTCAACACTTTCTTTGCTAGGGGAGGGTTAAGATCTGTGTAGGGCCCAGGGATCTCTATCCAGTCAGTAGAAGGCAGAAATTCATGATCAATACACATTTGAAACATTCAATTTCTACCTTTTGTTCTGTAGTGTTACTCCGCACTTCCCGTGGAGAATTTAACATGGTTATTGACTTTTTGAGGGCAATCTTGGCACCGCTTTCAGAATGGTGAACTGATCCTAAAAATAAATGAAAGGGAAATCATATAATTTTTAGACAACTTTATTGACATATAATTGAAGTACAATAAACTGCATATATCTAAAATGTACAATTTGTTCGGTTTTGACATACATATAAACCCATGAAATCATTATCACTATAGAGATAGCCAACATATCCATCACCCCCAGAAGTTTCCTTGTGCTCTCTACTAGTTCATCCCTCTCTCTGCTGTCCCCCAGGCAACCACGGATCCTGCTGTCACTATCAATTAGTTTGCATTTTCTAGAATTTTATATAAATGGAACCAAACAAGATGTATTATTTTTTGTCTGGCTTCTTTTATTCGGCACAATTACTTTGAGATTCATCAATGTTGTTGCCTGTATGAATAGTTCACTCCTTTTTATTACTGAATAGTATTCCACGGTATGTATGTACTATGGTTTATCCATTTACTCATTGAAGGGCATTTAGGTTGTTTCCAGTTTTTGGGTATGATGAATAATGCTGCTATGAACATTGGTGTTCAAGTCTTTATGTGGACGTATATTTTCACTTTTATTACCTAGCAGTGGAGTGGCTGAATTACATGGTAGATATAAGTTTAACTTAAGTTTCCAAACTATTTTGTGCAGTGGTTGTATCATGTTACATTCCCACCAGTAGTGTAAGAGAGTACCGGTTGCTCTACATTCTTGCAATGACTTGGTATGATCAGTTATTTAAATTCTAGCCGTTTTACTGGGTATGTAGTCTTACCGTGGTTTAATTTGCATTTCTCTAATGACTGATAATGTTGAACAGCTTTTCATGTGCTTATTTGCCATGTGTATGTCTTCTTCAGTGAAATATCTGTTGGCCCATTTTTATGAGGTTGTCATGCTTTTGCCCATTTTTATGAGGCTGTTATTTCAATATATATAATATATATTTTTACATATTACATCTATTTACAATGAGCATGCCTTCTGGATGGAGGTCTGCAGACCCACATTTTTCTGTGCCTACATTTGGGGTCTTGACACATGTGAAGCAGCCATTGTGCAACGGAGCTCTTATTTCAAAAATTTTATGTCATTTTCTCATTTTTGACTCCTTAAGTACTCTTTACCTTAGCCTTTCATAGGCATCTACTAGTTTGGGAGTGGAGGCACAGAGATGAGATTAGAATTTGTAACAGGAGGAATGCCACGATAAACACCAAGGTAGTGTTCAGCACCTGTCACCCAAAAGTAGGATGACACAGCAAGACAGCATGCCTTGTGAGCCATGCAGTTGTCTCAAGAACTTTTCTACCTTTCATCTTCCTTTTTTTGTGTAGCAACAGCTTGTAATACTTAGCTCAGAAAATTCTCCTGTCATGTACTGGAGATACCCTTGCCCACCATGAAGAGGTATCTGGGGTCAAGAGGAATGGGGATACGAATTAAGGAAAGGTACCAAAGACAGGCCCCTCCTTTAGCAGCTCAGAGATGGTGGCAAGATGGAAGGGTGGTGGGAGAGAGAGGCTGACGTGCAAAGAACTCAGATGTGGCTTCACATTTGCTTTACTCTGGGCCTTGGTTGCTTTAGATAAGTGAGATTACTGTGGAGAGCAGACAGGAGGGACTATAGCTCCACTCTCCATTTAGGAGAAAGAGATCACTTAGTTCCTCTCACCACCACCACCTCTACTTCCTCCTCTTCTCATGGGGCATGGCCCAGCCACTTAGCACTAGGGCGTGGTCAGGCATAGCAACGCTCTCTCTGAGGTTTTATTTTCTTAAGCTACTCTTGGCTCTCATGTGCTGTAGTCATGGCCCAGAAAGGGCTGAGAGTGTAGCCAGGGAACTTGCTGGGGGAGTCACTGTGGTGGAGGTGAGAAGGCTCTGAGTGTTATGGAGCAGCTAGCCAGAATTGGAGGTGGGGAGGATGGGAAAGCTAGAGGCTCTACTGAGCTCTAGGAGACCAGAGCATGAGTCATTATGCCAGTGGCAGACTTCAGCTGTGAATGCCCACAGGCTAAGTGCTATGTGAGTGGCGACAGGGGCCTGTCTCTGGAGACCAATGGAGGTAGAGGACATTCCATGCAAGCACTCTAACTTCATTCTGCCTCCATGAGGTCACGGAGGCCAGTACTTCCCAAACTTTAAGGTGCACATTAAGCAGTTGGGGGTCTTGATAAAATGCAGATTGTGATTCAGTAGGTCTGGGGTGAGGTCTGAGAATCCGCATTTCCAATTGGCTCCTGGGTGATGCTCATGCAGCTGGCACTTAAGAGGAGTAAGAACATAAGCCACACCTCTTGCCTCAGACATCTGAACATCATCTCTGGGAAAGAAGCAGAAAGATAGGGAGGCTCCCTGGAAGTCTGAGCCATTTTGGAGGCCCGACAAAGGCAGAATCTAGAGGAGTATGTTAGAAAAATCAATTACTGAGCCAGAAAGCAAAAGGAAGGAAGACACTTGGATTCAGCAAACAGTGCTAGCCCTGCACGTGTTAAAGAAGCCTACTTGAGAAGCAGGTTGAAATGTTAAAATGACAACAATAGCTACTACTTAGTTGGGCTTTTCTAAAAGGAACAGGGAAAAAAGAGTGGGCAGCACTGAGGACACAGTGCACTGCTCCAGAAAAATCTGTGGCAGAATAAAACACTTCTGCTGCCAGTGAAGTGACATAGGTAACTTTTGGGCCCGAAGGCCCAGAGCCAAAGGAAGGGCAGGGTTTTGAGAAAGAGTGTTGGCAGGAGTCTGGGTCTTCACTAGGACCCTAGGGCAAAGGGCTTCAGAAACATCAGTAGCACCTCCATTCAACAATCTACAAGGATGGTTCTCCAGGTGTAACAAATGATACACGGGTACCAACTTCCCCAGCACTTGGGTCCCCAACCCCTGGGCCATGGCCTGTTAGGAGATGGGCCGCACAAGACTACCTGAGCTGTGCACCACCACCCCTCTACCCAAGACAGCCCCCCACCCCCAGTCCATGGAAAAACTGTCTTCCATTAAACCAGTCCCTGGTGCCAAAAAGGTTGGGGACTGCTGTCCTAGGAGACAGAACTGCTGAGCAAGGGGTGGCAGCAGTGGTGGCAGCAGCTAGTGAGGCACAGGCTGAAAAAATGCCTCGGGATCTTGTTGGGAATGGAAAAGTACAGAGATGAGATCAGGAGCAGGGGTTGTGGAGAAGTCAGGGCTCTGAAGTGTGCTTGGAGGTTTGTCAGCTGCAAACTGTGGGTTGCCCTGCTCATAGGAGTGCAGAGGCAGTGACACCAGCTGAATAATTAGGGAGTCTATCTAATCCAGATGGCAATAGAAGCTGTATCACTGTTGGCAAGCATTAGCCAAAATCCATCATTGGACTGAAGAGGCTAGAGGATTTATCTGCATGCTAAGCAGAAGAGGGCATTACCAAATCCAGTCTTTCCACAAACCACTAATTTCTAATCATAATATTTCAATTACGTCTGTCTATTTGGTGTCCTTGGCGTGCTTCCTGGTGAGCGGGAGCATAAATCGTTTTCTTTGTCTTCGGAGAAACTTCTTAAAGAAATAGAATGAAACATTTATTTTTGATAGTGGACAGTTATAAGATGTGCGTCCTTTGGTGTCTGCATGGTGGAAGATGACAGCCTTATTATAGTGGGACAAGTCAATGTCATATGTGGAATAGGTATCCTGACTCTTCTGTTACCTCTGTAATACTATCAACTTAAATTCATTTCTATTTTCTTTTTCCAAAAGGATCGGAGATGGCCATAGTATAAGATGCCTACCTGAAACTTTCTACCAGAAGCAGAAGTTAACAATTGAAGATGGAGGGAGCTCTATAGCTGCCAAAGTGATCTGGCATCTCACAGGCAGACTGTTCCAGCCTCATTGCTTCACTGAACTGAATTATGAGCTTGTCTTACTGACTGCTCCTTTATACATTTTCCATTCCTTCTTCCTTCTCAAATTACCTATTCTTACTAGCGCCTCCTTTTTAAACTTTCTCTTGCACACATTCTCTCTCTCATTAAACTTTTTTTCTTTGCTTTCCTTATAAAACTTCTTTTTTTCTTTCTCTAGCCCTTTTCCCTCTCGCTTTTCTTCATTGGATGCTGCTTTTGGAACTTATTTCATTATCCTCATCTCTTGCTTTCACTATTTTCGCAGTGGCATTGACTTTTGACTTTTCCTTGTTGAAGATCTTACTTCTTTCCCTCTCTCTTTCCCTCCTTCTTTCCTTTTCTGTTTCTCTCTAATGCTATCACTTTTTGATAATCTTTTCTTACTCCTGCCTTTTCTCTTTCTCAAATTTATTATTGGCCACTCCTTTTAAAACTTTTCTTTTTCTCTTTTGTGTAAAAGTCTTCTTAAAGGCTTCTCATTTTTAAACATTTCTCTCTTTTGTTCTCTCTATTTCTATCTTTCCTTTTTTTTTTTATCTTTCTCTCTTTTTTGTGCACTTAATGCTTACTGGCCCCTTCCTCCTAGTGAAACTTTCTTTCTTTCTCTCATTCTCTCATTTTTTCCTTCTTTATTTTACTTACTTTTAACTAGTCCTTTTAATACATCTCCTTATTTCTTTCTTCATTTTAATTTTTTCCTTTTCTTTCCTTTAATCCCTTTCTCTGTCTTTTTCTCGCTCCCTTTGTTTCTATTTCTCCTCTGTACCTGTCAGTATACATACCCGCCTTCCTTCCTTCCTTCCCTCCTTCCTTCTTTCTGCCTTCTTTCTTTCCTTCTGACTTTATTCCTCCCTCCCTTCCCATCCTCTCCTATATTCCCTCTTTCTTTCACTTTGTTTGCTTCTCCCCCTTTCTTTCTAACTCTATCTTTTTCATACATTCTTTTTTACTGGCTTCCGCCTTTAAGTTCTATCTGTCTATCATCTATGTATCTATGTATCTATGTATCTATGTATCTATGTATCTATGTAGCTATCTATTCAGCTATCAGTCATCTATCTTTCTGTCTGCATTTTTTGCCTGATTCCTACTTTTATAACCGGTTCCTCACAGCACAATTGTACTTGATTCTTTTTTATTTTGATTCTTTTTTTGGGGGGGACTAGAGAAAATATTCTAGTCTTAGCCATTTTTAATGGAAAAAGTATACAATTGAACTAGATTATTTTCTTGTTTTCTCCTTTCTTTCCCTCTAATATTCTCTTTCTTTTTAGAATCTCCTTTTTCTTACTGATCATCCTTTATAAACTTCTTTCCTTCTTCCTGAGTACCTTCCTTCCTCGCTCCTTCCCTCCCTTTCCCTTTTTCACTTCCACTTTATTTTACTCTTTTTTTTGGTGGATATTTTTACTTTTTTTTTTTCTGCTAAATTTGAGGTATTTAAGCTCATTTTTTTTTCTTTTCTTTTTTTTTTTATTTCAGTATATTGTGGGGGTATAGATGTTTAGGTTACGTATGTTGCCCTTACGATATTTTTACTTTTTAAAATTGTTTTCATAGATGTAGGGGGTACAAGTTCTGTTTTGTTATATGGATATATTGTGTAGTAGTGAAGTCTGGGCTTTTAGTGTAACCATCACCTGAGTAGTGTACCTAGTACCCATTAGGTAACTTCTCATCCCACACCCACCTCTCACCCTTCCTGGTCTCCAGTGTCTACCATTCCGCTCCGTATGTCCGTGTGTACGCACTGTTCAGCGCCCACTTGTAAGTGAGAACATGCAGTATTTGATTTTATTTACTCTTTCCACCTTTGCATAGTTTTCCTTATCGGCTCCTCCTTTTAGAACTTTCCTTCTCTTTCTCTCTTGCTTTCATTATTTTTTACAGTGGCATTTCTTATTGACTCTTCTTCGTTAAACATCTTACTTTTTTCTCTTGTCTTTCTCTCCTTCTCTTTCTCTCTTTCATTACCATTTTTTAGCCTTTCTGAATCACTTCTTCCCCCCTTTTTTACATCTTTCTCTCTGTGTCTCTCTTAAATTTCTTTTATTACTGGCTCCTTTTCAAACTTGTCTTTTTCTCTTTCTGTTCTTTGTAAAGTTTCCTTTGAGGCTTCGTGTTTTTAAACTTTTCTCTTTTTTGTTCTCTTTCTTTCTGTCTCCTTTTCCTTTCCTATCTCTCTACTTCTTTTCTTATCTTTTTTGTACACTTTATTTTTACTGCTCTTTCCCGCTTGTGTTTCTTTCTGTTTCTATTTCCTTTTCCCTTTTTTTGTGTCTCTTTCTTCTTACTGTCTCTCATTCTTATATTTTTCTCCTGTATTTTATTTAGTCAATTTTAAACATCTTCTCTATTTCTTAGTTTCTTACTCTGTCCTACCTCCATTTTTTCCTTCTTTCTTTCCCTTATTCCTTCTCTATGCCTTTTTCTTCCTCTCTCTCTTTATTTCTGTTTCTCCTCTGTGCTTGTCTGCAGGAATGCTCACTTGCCTTCCTTTCTTCCTTCTTTCCTTTTTCTTCCCTCCTTCCTTTCTTCCATCGTATCCTATCCTATCCTATCCTATCCTATCCTATCCTATCCTATCCATAGTCCCACTTTCCTGTACTCTCTATTTGCTGGCCCCTTTAAAATATGTTTTCCATTTCTTCTCTTTCCTTTTCCAACTCTCTGTTTTTTATGTACTCACTTTTTACTGTGTTCTTCTTCTGAAAACCAATTTTTTTCTGTTCTTTCTTCCTTTCATCTTTCTTTCTTTTTATACCTCCCTCCTTTACTATCTAGCTGTCATCCGTCTATCTTATTTTATGGTAATATTTTAACTGACTTCTTCCTTATAGATCTTTTTCTTTCCCTGCTGTTCACAATTGTACTTAATTTTCTTATTAGCTCCTCCTTTTCAAACCTTTCTTTCTGTCTCTCTCACATTCTTTCCTTTTTTATTTTACTGTTTTCTACAGACTAATCACTTTCAACTTCTCTTCCTTTCCACCCCTCCCTTCCTTCTTTTCTTCTTCCTTTATTGCCCCTTTCTCTGTTTTTCTCACTCTACTTCATTCTCTTTTGGTCTCTTTCTTTCTCTATTCTTACCCTGCCTACATGCCTGCTGTTCTTTCTTCCTTCCTCCTGTCCCTTCATCCTTCCTCTCTTTCTCCCTCCCTCTCTCCCTTTTTCCTCCCTTGCATGTCTTCCTCCTTCCTTCCCTTCCCTATTTCCTTCCTTCCATGCTTTTCATTTTGTACTTGCTCTTGTTTACAGTTTTCGTTTTATCTGTATCTCTTTTCTTCTAACTCTTTCTTTATATTTATTTCATCATCTTTTACATTGGCTTATGCCTTTTAAAGTATAATCTGATCTATTATCTATCTATCTATCTCTATATATATATCATCTATTATGTCTGTCTCCCTGATCTACCTATTTACCTATGTACCCACCTAGCTATCCATATTCATTTTACTGTTTTTTTCTGACTTTCTTTTAAAATCTTCTCCCCATCAACACAATTGTACTTGATTTTCTTGTAGGCTTCTCTCTCCCACATTGACAATCTCTTTCCTTCTTTAACTCCGTTCCCTACTGATTCATCCCTTTAAAATTTCTATCCATCCATCCATCCATAGACCTATCTACCTACTTCCCTCCCTTCCAACTACCTGTCATTGTTCTATCTATTGATACTTATTTTACTTTATTTTATCTGATTTCTTTTTAGATCTCTCTTTGCCTGTCTGTCTTTCGTAGATGTACTTAATTTTCTTACTTACTCTGTTTAAACTCCTGTGTCTTACCGTCACCTTTTCTTTCTTCTTTTTTTTATTTTACTATTTTCCTAGCTTTACCCCTTTAAAACTTTTTATTTCCCTCCCTCCCTCCCTTCCCTCTTTTTTCCCTCCTTTCCTTTCCTTCCTTCCTTCTGCCTTTTTATCTTTACTACCTGCCTCTATGTCTCCTTCTCATCCGTTTTACCCTCTCTCTGGCGTTGTCTTTTCTCTGCCAGCCCATATGCCTGCCTCCCTATGGCCCCAGCTTCCCTCCCTGCCTCCTCCCTGCTTCCTGCTTTCCATACATCCTTCCCCTTCCTTCCTTCTTCCCAGTTTTCCTACTCCTTTTTTCCCTCTCTCTTCCTCTCTCCTCCCTATACTTTTTTGTTTTTTTGTAAAAAAGTGGCTCCTCTTTCACACTTTTTTCCTTTACTCTCTCCTTTTTTCTTGTTAATACTTTCTTCTCTACTGGCCTCTCCTCTTAAACGTCCTTTCTACGTACCTATCTACCTGTCAACCTACCTAGCTACCTAGCTGTCATCCATCATGTTTACTGTATTTTTGACTGACTTACAGATCCCTCTCCCTGTCCTCCACTTCCATCCTTCCTTTCTTCCTTCCTTCCTTCCTTCTCCCCTCCCTTTCTTCCATCCTTCCTGTCTGTATACTCTTTATCTACTCTTCCTCCATGTCTTTTCTTTTTCTGCTGATTTAGTGAATTTATTTTCAGTTTTAAGGTTTGACACTGGAGGTATAGAATAAATGTATAAGACAAAACATTTGGAACCAGTATTAATTTTTAAACTCTAGTATATTAAATATTCATTGTTTCGATTTTAGCAAATGCATAAAAACACAGTAAGAAAATGAAAGAAATCGTTCCCAAATCCCAACACTCAGAGATAGATATAATGATATTTTGCCGTTTTTGCCTTCCATTCTTTTCCCTGGGCATAGATACACACGTATTTTTATGAAAATTAGAATCATATTGCACATACTGTTTTGTAGCCTGCTTTTTTTTTCCCAATTAGAAGTATTTTGAGACTATTGCTCCACTCATTACTTTTTAATACAACCATTTTATTTATTTATTTATTTTCACTATCTTCTTCCCCTTCTCTTTTCTTCCCTGCTGTGTGTCTGTCTTCTTGTCTTCCTCCCTCCTTCCCTCCTGCCCCCTTATCCTTCCTTCCCTCATTTCTTTCTTCTTCTTTTCCCCTCCCATCCTCTCTAGTTTGTCTGCCTCTTGTCTTCCTACTTTCTTTCCTTCCTTCTTCCCTCCTTCCATCTCTCTTTTTTGCCTCCCTCTCTCCATCCCTCCCTCCTGTCCTCCCTTCCTTTCTCCTTCCCTTTCTCCCTTTCTTCTCTCCTTCCACCCTTCCTTCCATTCTTCTTTTACTCTCTTGTTATTGGCTCTTTGTTTTAAACATTTTCTTTCCTTCTCTTTTTCTTTCTAACTCTAATTATATCTTTTTGTACATTCTTTTTTTCTGGCTCCTGTCTTTTATGTCCAATCAATCAATCAATCATCTATCTGCCTACCTATCTATTAATATTCAGCTATCAATCATCTATCAAATTTCCGTCTTTATTTTACTAATTTTTTCTCACTCTTACTTTTAAAATCTGTCCCCATCACATAGTTGTACTTGATTTCCTTACCTGCTCCTCCCTCTTATTCTCACATTCCCTTTCTTTCTTTAATTAACTCTGCTCTCTATTCACTCATCCTTTGTAAACTTTTTTCTTTTTCTCTGCCTTCCTTCCTTCTATCCTTCTTTCCCTCCTTCTACTATTTTTATACCGGATCACTTTAATACTTTCTTCTTTCGTCCTCTTTCGTTTTCTTTCTATATTTTTTGTCTTGTTTTACTACTGGCTTCTCCTTTTTGACATCATGATCTATCCATATATCCTATCTATCTATCCTCCTACCTACCACCTAGCTTTCATACACCTCACTTTCAGTTTTCATATTTCTCTTTATATTTTATTTATTTTACTCTACTTTAAACAAAATAAAGACAGGTTCTCACTATGTTGTCCAGGCTGGTCTCGAATACCTGGGCTCAAGGGATCCTCCTGCCTCAGCCTCCGCAGTAGCTCGGACTACTCTTCCTCTCTCTGGCTTTCTTCATCTTTTCTTTGTGTGCTTACAGGCTTGCCTTTCTTCTCCTCCTTCCCTCTCTCCTTTCTTCCTTTTCCTTATACTCTCTCTCTCTCTCTCTCTCTCTCTCTCTCTCTTTTTTTACTGGCTCCTCTTTTAAACTTTTTTCTTTCCTTCACTTTCTCTCCTTTTATCATTTTAATACTGTCTTTTCTACTGGCCTCTACTTTTAAAGTCCATTCTATGTGCTTATCTATTAGCCTATGTAACTACCTCCTACTGCCATCTGTCCATCTGTCTTTGTTTTATTGTATTTTTTACTGATTTCTTCTATTTAGACCTCTTTTTCTCCCTGCCCTCCACAATATACTTAATTTTCTTACTAGCTCCCCCTTTTTAAACTCCTCTTTCACATTCTCTTTATATTTTGCCCCTTTTCCTACCAACTCACCCCTTCTAACTTCTTTCTTTCCTACCTCCTTCCTTCCCTGCCTTTCTTCCTTCTTCCCTGCTTTTTAGAGTCTTTCTTACTGGCTCCTCTTAAAACCTTTTTCTTTCCTTCTCCCTCATTCTTTAATTCTTTTGCTTTCTTTCCTTTCCTTTTGCACTGCCTTTTTTCCTGGCTTGTATTTTTAATGTCCATTTGTTCTATGTATCTGTCTGTCTGTCTATCATCCATCTTTATTTTACTGTATTTGTTAACTGGCTTCTTTTTACGTTTTTCTCTGCTGTCCATGGATTATATTTAATTTTCTCACTAGCTTCTCCTTCTCAACATCTTTTCACTGTCACTCATGCTCACATCCTCTTTATTTTACTTGTTTTCTCAGAGACTCTTTCCTCATCAACTTCTTTCCTGTCCCCTTCCTTCCCTGTATCTCCGCCCTCCCTCCCTTCCTTCATCTTTTCTCACTCCACTTCTTTTATTGTCTTTCTCCTTCTCTGTCTCTTTTCTTTCCATCCCTACTGACTTTTCTTCCTCTTTTTCTTCCTGCTCCTTCATTTTTTCCTTATTTTCCTTTTTTCTTTCTTTTTTCCTTCTTATTGTCCTTTCCTTTCTCCATCTCCCCCTCCTTCCTCCATCTCTCCCTCTATCGTTCCTTGCTTCCCTTCTTCTTTCCCTTTTTCATTGGCTCCTCTTTTGAAACTTTTTTTTTCCTTGCCTTTTTCTTTCTTTCTCTTGTTCTGTTTCATGCATTCTTTTATTTTGCTGGCATCTGACTTTTATGTGCTATTTATCTACCTTTCTATCACGTATTCATGTACCCACCCACCTTCCTGCCAACCTAGCTAGCTAGCTATTTTCAATCATCTATCTTTCTGTCTGTGTTTGGTTATCTTCTTTTTCTGACTTCTACTTTTAAAAATCTGTCCCTCACCACACAATTGTACATGGGTTTCTTACTGGCTCCTCCCTCTCACTCTCACATTTCCTCTCCTTCTTTATTCAACTCTTTTCTCTACTGATTCATTCTTTATAAACTGATTTTCTTATTTATCCCTCCCTCCCTCCTTCCTTCCTTCTTTCCTTCCCTCCCTTCCTCCCGATTTCTTTTATTCTCTCTATATTGACCATTTTAAAAACTTTGTTCTTTCCTTCCCTCTCACGTTCTTTCTGTTTTTGTCCTGTCTTTACTACAGGCTTCTCCTTTTTAAAATCAGTTCTAGCTATGTATCTGTGTATCTGTGTATATATGTATGTATCGATCTGATTTTAAAGTATTTTTAATCTGATTTTTTTAGACCACTCTTCCCACCCCGCGCTCTACAATATACTTAATTTTCTCACTAGCTCCACCCTTTCAAACTCCTGTGTCTCTCATTCTCGTATTATCTCTCTTCTTTGTTATTTTATTACTTTTTATAGTGCCATCCCCCTTTTAAACCTCTCTGTTTTCCTTCCTCTTTCCTTTTTCCTTCCTTCCCTCCTTCTTTCACTCTCTTTTTATTGGTACTTCATTTTGAAACTTTTTTCTTCCCTTTATTCTCTATCTTTACAATACTGTCTTTGTTACTGACTTCTTTTAAATTCCTATTTAACTACATGTCACCTACGTACCTACCATCCACATCCTTATCAATCATCTTTATTTTCACTGAAATTTTTTACTGAATTTTAAAAATCTCTCTCTATCCCTCCTCTTCCCCGTCTCTTCCTCCCTCCCTCTCTTTCTCTCTCCTCCCTCTGTTTTCTCCTCTCTCTTCCCCTTTCCCAATTGTATGTGGGTCTCTACTTTTAACCTTGTTCTCTTCCTTTCTTCCTAGTTTTCTAACTCTCTAACTTCCTTTCTTTCTCTACTTCCTTTCTCTGGGTCTCTCTAACTCTACCTTCCTTCCTTTCTTTCTTTCTCTCTCTCTCTTTCTTCGCTGTGCCTGCTTGCAGGCCTGCTTCCTTTCCTTTCTTCCTTCCTGCCACCCTGCCTGACCCCACATCCTTCCTTCCCCTCTCTCTCCTCCTCCCCTCCCTCCTTCCTTCCCTTCTTCCTATACTTCTTTTTTTTACTGGCTTCACTTTTTAAACTCTTTCCTTCTCTCTGTATTTTGTAACTCTCTATCTCATTTGTACTGCTTTTTAAATGGCTTATTCTTTTAAAGTCCTATCTATCTATCATCTATTTTATCTTAGTCTATTTTAAAACTGAATTCTACTTTTAAAATATTTCTCTTCC
Organism: Propithecus coquereli; assembly: GCF_000956105.1. Lineage (NCBI taxonomy): Eukaryota > Metazoa > Chordata > Mammalia > Primates > Indriidae > Propithecus > Propithecus coquereli. The sequence continues at coordinate 6,543,188 of NW_012149952.1, forward strand.
TGGCCTCTACAATATACTTGATTTTCTTACCTGCTTTTCTTTCAAACTCCTTCATCACTCTCACTCTCACATTTTCACTTTTTAAATTTTGATCTAAGTCTGGTGTTTTTTTGTTTGTTTGTTTTTTTGGGACAGAG
>NW_012149952.1:6543524-6548297 GCF_000956105.1 Propithecus coquereli
GATTACAGGCGTGAGCCACCATGCTCGGCCTGACTAGCCTGTTTTAAACTTCATTTCTTTTATATGTTCTTTCTTTCCCTTTCTTTCTCCCTGCATGCCTGATAACCTTCCTTCCTTCCTCCCTCCCACCCTCCCTTTCTCCATGCCAACTTTCATTCTTTCTATTCTTCTTTTAATCTCTTTTGAGTGGCTCCTCTTCTTAATCTTGTTTTTTTCCACTTCTCTCTCTCTCTCTTTTCTTTTCTACAGTCTCTACAGCAGTCTGTACTGTACAGGCTTCTGCCTTTTAATGTCCTTCCTTCTTCCTTCCTTTTCATATATACCTAGCTTCCTATGTATGTCCCCGTATACCTAGCTGTCTATCAATCATGTATTCATATCTCTCTCTAGTTTTTGTGTATGTAAGTATGTAGGTAGATATATTTTTCTGTTTTCTATGTTTTTTCTATGCTTATGTTAACTGTCTTTTTATTAACTTCTACTTTTTAAATCTTTCCAACACCACACATAATTATACCTGCTTTTCCTACTGGCTCCTCACTGTCACATTCTCTTCCCTTCTTTAATTAACTCTTTTTCCTACACACTCATCTCTTTAAACTTCTTCTTTCTTTCCTGTCTGTCTCCTTCCTTCCTTAAATCTTTTTAATGGCTTCTCTTTAAAAATTTTTTTTCTTCTCTCTCTCTTCTGAAACTTTTTTTGCACTGCTATTTTTACTGGCTTCTATTTTTGAAGTTCTCTCTCTCTGTCTGTCTCATATGCTGGCTTGTCCTTTTAAAGGTCTGTCTACCTGCTTACTTATCCTTTCTATCTACGTACGTGTCAATTAAATGGACTTCTTTTTAGATGTCTCTCTCCTTAATCCTACACAATCGTATTTAATTTTCTTGCTAGTTCTACCTTTTCAAACTTCTGTCTTTCACTTTTACATTCTTTCTTATTTTACTCTTTTTCCTACAGATTGATCCTTTTAAATTCTTTTCTCCCTTCCTCCTTTCTCCTTCTCTTGTACACTTTTTTACCAGTTTCTTTTATAGACTTTTTTCCTTGAATTCTCTTTCTCTTCTGTAAATTTCTTTTTCTGTACTGCTTTTGTTTTTTAAACTGGCTTCTACTTTTAAAGTCTCTCTCTCTCTCTCTACTAACCCACCTACTCAGCTACCTAGCTATCTGGCTACCAATCATTATTTATCTATCTTCAATTTACTGTATTTTTAAAACTGACATCTGTGTTTTAAATCTTCCCCCAACAAAAGTGTACTTGATTTTCTTAGTGACTCCCCTTTTCAAACTCCCCCCTCACATTTGTCTTTTTCTTTATTTTTCCTTACTGACTTGTCCATTTTAAATGTCACTTTCTTTATTTCATTGCTTTTTTGTATGCCTCTTCTTCAATCCCTTTCTTTCATTCTCCATCTTTCTCTCTCTGCCTGTATGCATGCCCAGCCTCCTTCCTTTTTGTCTCCCTCCCTGCTTCCCTTCTTCCTTTTTGCTTCTTTCCTTCCTTCTTTCTCTCCTGCCTTCTCCTTTTCCCCCTCCCTCCTCCCTTCTTAAACTTTTTTACTGGCTCCTTTTAAATCAATCACTCTCTCTCTTTCTCTCTCTTATACTGGCTTTCTTACTGGCTTGTATTTTTTTCTAAATTTCTATCTTCCTAAATATCTACCTACTTATGTATGCTATCTACCTATCTACCTATCTACCTATCAATCATCTATCTTCATTTCACAGTATTTATATTGACTTTTAAAAATATCTTTCTCCTCCCCCTTCCCAACTATACATGAGTCTCTTTTAAACCTCTTCCCAACTTTCTAACTCCCTTCCTTCCTCTGTTCCCTTCTATGTCTCTTTACCTCTCCCTTTCTTTCATTTTTTCTTTTTTCTTTGCCTCCTTGCAGGCTGCTGCCTTCTTTTTCCTTCCATCCTGTCTCCTTTTCTGACTTTATATCCCTCCCTCACCGTCTCTGTCTCCTTCCTTCTTTCTATCCCTACCTCCCATCCTCTTCCCCTATTTTGTAACTTCTGTTGAAACTTTTCTCTCTGCTATTTTCCTGTGTTTATTACTGCCTCTTTTTAAAGTCTGTCTGTCTGTCTACCCACCTACATATCAATCATCTGTATCTCTCTTCATTTAGTGCTCTCTACTACAGACTTCTCCATCCCTGTTCCCCTTCTCCCCATACTGTACTTAATTTTCTTACAGGCACCTCCTTTTCAGTCTCTTTTTCCTGTCTCTATCACTCTGATTGTCTTAGCCTCCTTTATTTTGCTCTTTCTTTTATGTACCCATAGCATTTAAATTTCTTTTTGTCCCTTCCTCCCTTCCTTCTCCCTCCCTTTTTTCATACTATTTGTTTTCTTTGCCTGCATGTGTATGAACATCCCGCTCTTCCTTGATTGCTTGCTTAACGTCTAATCTATTTCTATCTCTTCCATTTGTCTTTATTTACTATGCTATTTAATAATTTCTGCTTTTTAAATCTCCTTCAGCCCCACAATTGTACTGGAATTTCTCACTGGCTCCCTCTTCTCAAACTCCTCTTTTTCATTCAGAAATCCTTTTATTTTACCTCATCCTACTGACTCGTCCTTTTCAAAGTTGTCTGCCTGCCTTCCTTCCTTCTCTCCCTTCTGACAAAGATGCTTCTCTTGACCAAACTTTAGTCAGGCTCTTGAACCTTCTCCGAGGTCCCTCTATGTGCTCGTTTGTAAAATCCAGTTTAGCAAGGACCCTGCTAAGTCACTTTGGCCAGAAGCCCTCATCCTCCCTGTCTCATCACCCTCAATGTGTGATCTGGTTCCTCAGTCTCCACCATTCCCCAGGTGACATCTGATCCCTCTGGCCTGTCTGCAGCAAGACTCCTGGGAGGTCCCTTTAGCCAGAATCCCTTCCTGATGTTTTCTCTTACTATTTTTCCATCCACTGACCCCTTCCCTGCTCTTTGGCTCTAAATTCTCACTAGCATAGGCTGTATGTGGAATTGAGCCCGGTTCTATCTGAGGTCACTTTCCCCCTATTGCGTGCGGATAGTCCTGAATAAAATCTGCTTTTTACCACTTTACCTGCTGCCCAGCTCTGAGTTTCTTTGCCCCTCCCTCTCTCTGCCTTTTACTCTTTTTTTCTGCCTCCCGTTTTTAATGCTTTCCTTTCTTCTCTTTCTGTCTTTCTTGTACTTTCCCTTTGTTTTTTTAAGGGTTTCTCTCTTTTTATAGTCTGATCTGTCTGTAAATCACCTATTATTCTATCTTTTTTAGTTTTTTCCTTCTACTCTAAATCTCACTTTCACAAACAATTTTACTTGATTTTCTTACTGGCTCCTCCTTTTCAAACATTTTCTTCTGTCTTTCACTCTCAGATCATCTCTTCACTTTTTTATGTTACATTTTCCTAGTTACTCATCCTATTGTACTTTTTACCTTTCTTCCTCCCTCCCTCTCTCCTTCTGTCTTCCCCTTCCTGTGTATCTCTTGCAGAGTTTCCCTCAGTCTCTGTCAGGCTTTCTTGTCTTGTCTTTGCCTGCTTCCTGCATGCTTTTTCCTCTCTCTCGCCCTCCCTCCTTCCCTCCTTCCTTCCTCACTCTTCCTTATTTTTCCCCTTCCTGCCATTCTCCCTCTATTCTGCCCTGTCCCTTCCCTTCCTTCTTTTACTCTCATCTTACTGGCTTCTGTTTCCAAACTCTTTTATTTCTTTCTATCTCTCTTTGTAACTCTTTCGTTTTGTATTGTCTTTTTCATTGACTTCTTTTTACAGTTCTACCTGTGCCTATCTGCTTATCTAGCTATCAAATTATCTACCTTTATTTTATTGTATTTTGAAAACTGATTTTTATATTTCAACTTTGCCCAACCACACAGCATACACAATTGCATGTGATTTTCTCACTGGCTCTGATTATCAAACTTCTTTCTTTCCTCCTGCTGTTTTTTCTAACTCTTTTTATTTACTGTCATTTTTTTAATTTTTATTTTTTGGTTTCTCCTTTTTGAAGTCTATCCTCCATATCTGTCTGTCTGTCTTTATTTTACTGTGTTTTTATATTAACTTTTACATTTTTTAATCCCCCCATATTATATTTGATTTTCTTACTTGTGGCTCTAAGTTGTTTTTTTGTTTTATCCTCAGTTGTTTTTCTTTCTTTCTATCTTTTTTGTGCTGACTATTTGTTACTGGCTTTTCCTTTTTAGGGCCTTATCTAGATGCCTACCTACCCACCTGTCTGCCTATCTAAGTAGCTATCAGTCATCCCCGTTTCTATTTAACTCTCTTTTTTAGTGACTTTTCAAAACATCCCCCCACCCCCCACCGTACTGAGCTTGATTTTCTTACAGGCTCCTCCTTCTCAATCTCCTCCCTTTCCCTTTTCTCCTTTATTTGACTCTTTTCCTACACTGTCCCATCCCTTTGAAACTTCTGTTTTGTTTTCTTTCCTTCTACCCCTCTACCCCCACCCTTCCTTTCTCCTTTTATGCCTTTGTACTTGTGTTTCACTGGCTCTCTTTGGCTTTCTCTTTCCTTTGCCTTCCTTCATTCCCTCCCTCCTTTCTCCCTATCCTCTCCTGGTCTCTCCCTCCATCCCTCTTCCTTCCCCCCTTTTCCCTCCTTCCTGTCTCCAGCCCTCTGTTTCTCTCATTTTTAAAACTCACTTTTTATGGGCTCCTCTTCTTAAAATTGTTTTCTTTCTAATTCTCTCTTTCCTACTATCTTGTGTGGTACTGTCTTTGATTTCTGGTTTACTTTTTTTTTTTTTTTTGAGACACAGTCTCACTTT
>NW_012149952.1:6549983-6550866 GCF_000956105.1 Propithecus coquereli
GAATGTGTTGGAGGGATGCAATGGAATGGCAAAGGAAATTATTTTGCAATTAGACACTTAATTCAAACGTAAGCCTGGCTCCAAGGATGGATCTATCTCTATTTCCCCCTCTTTTTATTTCATACTTTCTCTTTTTCTTTTTTGTTTTAGTTCTATATTTTCTTGTATTGCCTATCTTACTGCCTCCTTTTTTATTATTTTCTTTTTCTCCTATAATCCCCTTCCTACTCTGTCCTTTTACTCAGTCTATTGTCATTGTACTGCCTTTTCTCACTGGTTTCTCCTTTCTAAAGTCTATTATATCTATCTGCTTATCTAGGTTTCTTCTTTCTAAAGTCTATTCTATCTATCTGCTTATCTAAATATTTTCTTTGACTAACTTATTTTTTTAATTACTTCTCATTTTGAATCTGTCACTCCCCTCCCAATTGTATTTGGTTTTCTAACTGGCTTCTCTCCTTCAAATTCCTCTCTCTTTCTCTCTCACTCTCATATTCTGTCTTTTTCTTTATTTTTCTTTTTCCTACTGACTTATTTTTAAACTTCTTTATTTTCTATCTCCCTCTCTCCCACTATCCTTGTCTTCTTTCCTCTCCCGTTTCTTTGTTCCCGTATATTTTCTGTGTGTCTTTTTCTTGCTCCCTTTCTTTCCCTCTGCCTGTCTCTCTCCTTTCTCTGCCTTCTCACCCCATCTCTTTTGGTCTATTTGTTTTTTTGTCTTTGTCTGCTCCCCACTCCCTCCTCCAGAGTATGTGCTTGTGTTTGCCTACTGGCTTCTTCTGTTCAACTTTCTTGCTTTCTTTCTCTCTCTTGTTCTCTCCCCATCTCCATTTCATTCATTCTTTCTTTTTGTACCGTCTTTTCTTACTGCCTCCTTTGAACA
>NW_012149952.1:6550916-6588304 GCF_000956105.1 Propithecus coquereli
CATGCCCGGCTAATTTTTTCTATATATTTTTAGTTGTCCGATTAATTTCTTTCTATTTTTAGTAGAGACAGGGTCTTGCTCTTGCTCAGGCTGGTTTCGGAACTCCTGAGCTCAAATAATCCGCCCGCCTCGGCCTCCCAGAGAGCTAGGATTACAGGCGTGAGCCACCGCGCCCGGCCTCTGGTTTACTTTTAAAGTCAGATCTATCTATCTGTCTCCCTCTCTATCATCTAGCATTTTTATTTTAGCGTTTTTTTTTAAACTGAAGTCTCCTTTTTTAACTCTTGTCAACCTCCACAATTGTACTTGAATTTCTTACTGGCTCCCCTTTTCAAACCCCTCTCTCACACCATCACATTCCCTCTTCATTTACTTTTTCTTATGACTTATCCTTTGAAAATTTCCCTCCTTCCTTTCTTCCTTCCTCCCTTCCTTCCTTTTTTCTTTCTTTTTTCTTTTAGTTGTTTATCCACTTTACCTATGACTTTTACTCCATCCCTTTCTTTCACCATTTCGTTCTATTTTCTTTGCCTTCTGTCCTTTCTTTCCCCCTTCCCTTCTCTCTCTAGTTTCCCTTTTTCACTTCCTCCATCCTTCCTTCCTCCCTTGGTTCCCTCCCGCTCTCTCTCCTCCCTCCCACTTCCCTCTCCTCTTCCCCCTCCCTCCCCCTCCCTTACCCTCTCCCCTCCCTCCCCCTCCCTTCCCCTCTCCCCTCCCTCTCTCTCCATCACTCCCTTTCCCTTCTCCCTCCAACTTACCTATTCCCTTCCCCTCTCCCCCTTCCTCCCACTTCCCTCTCCCCCTTCTTCCCTCTTCCCCTCCCCCTCTTTCCCTCCCTTCCTTCCTCCCGTTTCCCTGTCTGCCTTCCTCCCTCCTTCCCTCCTCCTTCTCCCACTTCCTCCTTCTTCCCCCTCCTCCTCCCTCTCTCTCTCCATCCTTCCCACTCCCTCTCTCTCTTTCCCCCTTTCCTTCCTCCCTCCTTCCCTCTTTTTTACTCATTTTTTATGGGCTCCTTTTCTTGAACTTTTTTTAATTTAGTGAAGTCTCCTTTTTAACTCCACCCACCCTCCCCTCACCACAATTGATTTCTTACTGGCTGCTCTTTTTCAATTCCCTTTTCTTTTTTTCTTTTTCTCTTTCTATCCTTCTTTTCTTCCTCCCCTCTCTTCCTGCCCTTTCTCAATATCTCTTGCTCTTTTCTTTAGCTGTGTTTCTCTTTGTTTACTTGCATGTCTGCCTTCCTCCCTTCCTCCCTTTGGTCTTCCTTTTATTTTTTTCCAGGGTTCTTTTTAAAAATTGTTTCCTTTCCTTTTTTCTCTCTTTCTAAGTCTCTCCCTATATTTCCCCTTTTTTTGTCCTGTCTTTTTACTGGCTTTTCTCTTTAAACCTTATCTTAGTTGCCTACTTTGTCTGTCTCTTTATCTCTCTCTTTCCCACCTCTCTGTCTCTCTTTATTCCCTGGTTTCTCTCTGTATTTTCCTGTACTGACTTTCTTATTGGGTCTCTTTTAAAAGTTCATATTTTCTATCTACCTATGATTTAACATTACTGTCTTCTTTTAAAAATCTCTTTTTCCTTTTTGTACTATTCTTACTGATTTCTCCCTTTAAACTTCTATTTTCTTTTTTTGCTTTCTCTCATTTTGTCTCTATTTCCCCCTCTTTTTATTTCATACTTTCTCTTTTTCTTTTTTGTTTTAGTTCTATATTTTCTTGTATTGCCTATCTTACTGCCTCCTTTTTTATTATTTTCTTTTTCTCCTATAATCCCCTTCCTACTCTGTCCTTTTACTCAGTCTATTGTCATTGTACTGCCTTTTCTCACTGGTTTCTCCTTTCTAAAGTCTATTCTATCTATCTGCTTATCTAAATATTTTCTTTGACTAACTTATTTTTTTAATTACTTCTCATTTTGAATCTGTCACTCCCCTCCCAATTGTATTTGGTTTTCTAACTGGCTTCTCTCCTTCAAATTCCTCTCTCTTTCTCTCTCACTCTCATATTCTGTCTTTTTCTTTATTTTTCTTTTTCCTACTGACTTATTTTTAAACTTCTTTATTTTCTATCTCCCTCTCTCCCACTATCCTTGTCTTCTTTCCTCTCCCGTTTCTTTGTTCCCGTATATTTTCTGTGTGTCTTTTTCTTGCTCCCTTTCTTTCCCTCTGCCTGTCTCTCTCCTTTCTCTGCCTTCTCACCCCATCTCTTTTGGTCTATTTGTTTTTTTGTCTTTGTCTGCTCCCCACTCCCTCCTCCAGAGTATGTGCTTGTGTTTGCCTACTGGCTTCTTCTGTTCAACTTTCTTGCTTTCTTTCTCTCTCTTGTTCTCTCCCCATCTCCATTTCATTCATTCTTTCTTTTTGTACCGTCTTTTCTTACTGCCTCCTTTGAACATTTTTTTTTTTTTGAGACAGAGTCTCACTCTGTTGCCTGGGCTAGAGTGCCCTGGTGTCAGCCTAGCTCACAGCAACCTCCAACTCCTGGGCTCAAGCGATCCTTCTGCCTCAGCCTCCCAGGTAGCTGGGACTACAGGCAAGGGCCAGCTGTGCCCGGCTAATTCTTTCTATTTTTAGTTGCCTGGCCAAATTTCTATTTTTAGTAGAGGTGGGGTCTTGGTCTTGCTAAGGCTGGTCTCCAACTCCTGAGCTCAAGCAATCCTCCTGCCTCGGCCTCCCAGAGTGCTAGGATTATAGCCGGAGACACTGAGCCCGGCCCTTTCAACTTTTTTGTTCTTACTTTTTCTCTGTTTTTTGTTTTGTATTTTTAAAAATGTCTTTTTTATATCCCTCAAAAAGCGTTCTTTTTCTCTTTCACTAGCGCTCTCTCTCTCTCTGAAACTTTTTTTTTTTTTATTCCAGGGTTTTGTGAGGGTACAAACATTATAGTTACACTTTATGTCTTTGCCTCACCCAAGTGCGGGTTAAAGGCATGCCCTTCCCTCCCTACAGTGCTCCCCGTGTCCTTTAGTTGTAGATTTGACCCCCATCCCCCTAATCCCTAGAGAGTATTTCTGCCATGTGATCAACCTAGTGAAACTTTCGTTTAGTCTTTTCTTATTGGTTCATTTTTAAATTTTTCCTCTATTTTTTCTATATTTCTCTGTCTCCTTTTTTCAGTCTTTGTTTGTATTTTTTTCTCTTACTGGCTCCTTTTGTTAAACTTTTCTTTCTTTCCTGCTTTCTATCATATAATTTTTTTCCTACTGGCTCCTCCTTTTAAATTTCTTTCTCTCTTGACTTATTTTCTCTCTATATATGTATATCCACCTCTTTTGCTTTCTGTCTTTCATATCTGTTTTTGTGTGTGTTCTGTTTCCTCTTACGAGCTCCTTTTTAAACCTGCAGTATAGGAAGCCTTGTCTACTAAGCCACTTTGTAAGAGCAATTAATGTATTATCATGTATATTATATATATATACATGCACATGCATATATACACACACACACACACACACACACACACTTTGTGTGTGTGTGTACATGCTTTACAACTGGAGCTGTAACTGAGAAGTGCCTTGGACAGTGCCTGGCACTGGGAAAATGACCATCTAGGACTTTGCAAGGGCCTTGTAATCTCATTGTATGAGCGGAGGGAGGGGGTTTATAAAGACACTAATATTTAATATATAATTATGCATCTTCTATTTAGCTACTTTGTCTTTTATTACCTCTATCTCACCTTCTGTTTCATCCGGTCCTTGGTTTTCATATATATTTTCCTCTGGTTCTTCCGTTTTAAGGTCATTCTTTTGCATTTTTTGTAAATGATAAACGATTCTTTTCTCTAGAAGTACTTGTTTCTAAAATGTTAAAAAATATATTTAATGTATAAGTTTAATATCAACTTTCCACTACAAAAGCAAACCATATATTTCAAATATGATGCTATAATTGAAGTAAACCCTCATTCCTGTCTTGATATTTCTAAAGTCACAATGAGTACAAAGCTAGAAACGTAGTCAGGGGTAAATTTCCTTTTGTGGTCCAGCATGAAGAGAAATACATTTTAATAACTAGATCCAACTGACCTCACTTCTCACTTTGTGAAGACTGCTCTCATTTCAGACCAGACCTTGAATTACAGGTTTAGGCCGGGCTGGGTCTCTCCATCAGTAGCTATCCTCATGAGTTTAGGCCACTTCTGACAATTCACATTTTAAAATATCAAAAATGGCCAAAGTCTTTTCTCAAATAGCCCGAGTCCTTGATAAAACTCACTGTACCTTCCGGTTAGTTTCTTCTCGGAATTTTTGACGTCATTCTTCAACTCTTGCTTCTCTTTTTACTTCTTCTCCAATCTGTTTTAGAAGTAACAGTTCTTTTGCCTTCCATTCCTAGGGAGCACAATGTTACGGTAGTCAGTATGGATTCTCTTTCATAATTTTTTTTTCAGTATTGTGTCTACCTACAACCAATAAGCAAATTGGACTAAATAAATTGCCTAACAGAAATTGGGTCAACCATCATGAAAAATCTTACATTAGCTTTAGAATGGGCTTATTTTACTGCCTTTTACTGGGAATGTGTTGGAGGGATGCAATGGAATGGCAAAGGAAATTATTTTGCAATTAGACACTTAATTCAAACGTAAGCCTGGCTCCAAGGATGGATCTAAAAGGATGCTGGCAAGAGAGTTTTCTCTTCTGGACTCAGGGGTATGTCATATGTAATCTGCTGCTCTTAAATGTATTTTGACAGAGAAATCAAACAAATAATAGTCTTGTCTGAATTTAGGGGGCTGAGAATGCAGGCATGATTATTTTTCACTAGAGCTAAATTCTAAAACTTTAAAGAGCAGACGAGGTATGACTAATGTAATGGATATATAATTTGTGGTTATCAGTCTCACTACTTTAAATAAAAACTTGTACATTATAATAGTGATAAAAGATTAATAGGGGTTTATTTATTTTTTAGACCTGAAATAACTTCAGGTAATATGGTAAACCACAAAATATGTTCAGAAATAAAACAACCAGACACAGTTGTTCCCTTAATGTTTAAAATTCGGCATTCTTCACCTCTTCAATTTGTCTACAGAGATGAAGTTTTCTTCTTATGTGGTCCCGATGTCAGCTTTCTTCTTCCTTCACCCGGAGTGCACTCTGTTTTTCTGCTGTGTGTTCAATCCTGTCCATTTCCTTAGCAACCACATCTAAATATCTAAGTAAAAGTGCAAACGTAAGTGAAGGTAAACTGGGTGTTGCCTTTACAATGACTTCATCTGTTTGGATATTCCCAAGCCACCTGATTGGTTCTTTTTTGTTTCTTGAACTAAGGAAATTGAGAGTTATTTAGGGAACTTTAAGCTAGCCTGACCCATCAACTCACCATGCTGTACTTGTTTTACTAGTCTCTGTTATACAGCTCTCTGTTATTGTGGCTGGGACAATGGCGAAATGTGGAACAAAGTGATCCAAAGTATTTTATACAGAAATTATTCATAACTCAGTAGTTTGGGGAACATGAGTTTCCAAAGATGGCTGGAATCAACTGAAGGACTGACTTCAAAAAAACTAGCAGATTTGAGTTTCCTTTGAAAAGTAAGTGGGTACTCGCCTCTCTGCAATTCCCAAATCCCTGGACATGTGAGATGAATCCATGCGATGTAAGAGCCAGGTGATGGGGAACCGGCCCTCACGCCTGATAAAGGAGAAGGAGAACTAGAACTCATCCCTTTACCTCCCGAGGCATGGGATTGGCCTCTGAATGGTATCATCGCGTGCATGTGGGTAATAGTTGAATAATCCTACACACTTGACTGGGGAATGACACGTTTACATTAGCATCAGACAGAGTTATAGCAACTCTCCCGTTCTAACCTTGCAGTAATTTCTTTAAACTTAAATTTGAAACATGTGCTAAAGACAACTTGTCTCTCCTTCTGCCGCTACGGACTGGGGTTTCCCAAGATCAGGAGTTTGTGCTTTGGATTTCTTCTTCGGATGTCAGTTTGGCTTACCTCTTGGGCTCCTAGAGGCTGCAGTTTCTCAGGTAGAAACTCTCCTCCCTAGCCTTGGTAGCAAGGTTCCCAATCCCTGTACCTCTTGGTATATACCTTTCTTTCTCTTCACATTGAAGACAACAGGGATCCACAATGTGTCCATGAAATATACATTAATTTTGATTGTACCTGTGTTTTATTAACGTTCTTGCTCCGGAGTTGTTTGTGCACCTTCCTGTAATAACCATTTTTGGAACTGAGCAACATTATAACTTTCATGAGCTCTCTTGGTTTCGTATAATTTCTTTGCTTGTTTTTCAATCATTTTCTGAAAGAAAAAAAGATTTAATGTTTTTGTTATTTGCCAGAAATAAATCTGTCATTTGATATGTCTTCTTATGTTTCAGGCTTTGTAAACGTCCCGTACTCTGCAAATGGCTAATTCAGTTAGCCTGTATTTAAGTCTAGTGTGGCTCCATTCCAGACAAGGGAAAGTTTTCCTCTCTAAATGAAAGGCAAGTGTCTCATTTTATCTTTTATAGATCTCTTATAGAAATTTGACTTGATTTGTTATTAATATTTCTAGGTCAGAATATTATAAGAAAATATTCTGCATAGGACCAAACCTTACATAAAAATTTTCTTACAGGCCCCAAATAAAACAAATTAGGTATTTAACTTACTTGTTCTTTTATATAGTTTCTTTCAAAGTCTAATTTTAAACTGGTCAGATAATACCTGTACTTATTCAGTTCCTTCAAGGAACATAAAACCTACAAAAACAAAAACAAAAAATATAAATACAAAATTGTAACAATCATAACACTTTACAGAGAAGAGAGTAAAAAAAAACATTCATTTTAGTAACAATTTGGGATCAAGTCTAATAATCATGCATTTTGGTGACAGTTTTGAAGGCAATATTTCTATACAATTGTTGTATCACCAGGAAATTTCTTTTTTGTTAAATTTCAGAATATTATGTGGGTACAAATGTTTTGGTTACATGAATTGCTTTTGTACAGTTTCAGTCAAATCATGAGTGTGCCCATCACCCAGATAGTGTACACTGTACCCATTAGGTACGATTTCACCCATCCCTTCCTCCCCCCTCCTACCTGCTTGATTACTGTTGAGTTTTACTTCCATGTGTGCACGAGTGCTGATCAATTCGTTCCAACTTCATAGCGAGTACATGTGGTGTTTGTTTTCCCATTCTCACAATGCTTCACTTAGAAGAATGGAATTTCTAACTCAATATTATTTCATTAACATGGTTCACATCATAATTAGGAATTTACCATTCCCAATCAGTTTTTTTATTAAAACGCTAATGTAGTAATGATGTTTAACTCCCCAAAGCATTTACTCTAGCAAGTTGTATTTTGCTAGTTTCCCCCTTTGTCTCTAGTTTGCTCAAAGGGTATGGGAAATATTCTTTCACAAGTATAAAGTGACATGTTTATTTTTAGAACCAGGGGAAAAACACTACAGTACATTTGGGGGAAAATAAACAAGAGTGTGTGTGTGTGTCCGTCCTTATATACTCAAATTATTTGGTAATTATCTTTTCTTGTTATAAAAGGAAAAAGGCCAAGTAGGAACAAGTAGTTTTATTTAGAGAAAACTGCTGCTTGATTTCTCTTGGCCCAAATACTGAGTAATTCATTGAGTTGTTTAAATTAGTTACCCTCTATTGCTCAACTAAAAGTTGACACAGACTCCCAGTTAGATACAGAAGCAAGCATCTAAGAAATGCCTAGGTTTTTTCTGGTTAACAGGAAGTAGGCTTCAATGTACCTTATTATTGGTGTTGATATATCCACCTTTTCTTAACCTCCTTAGGATATCTTTGTGCTTATAGTATGCTTTTAAATGTGGATCATGTAGACTTTTATAGCTGGTTTCCAAAAGTCGGCAGTAAGGATCAGTCAAATTAAAACCATAAGAAGGCTGATAAAGCTGCAAACAGATTCAAAAGTATTACAAATGTAAGATGCATAAAGTCACACTTTTAAACATCAATTTGTTGAAATGTTCATTGAAACTAAAACATACAAGCACAATGTGAAGTGAGGGAATACGGACAATGGACTGATTTGGGTAAACCTAACTGCCTTTGTCTTCCTCTGCCCTCCCAGACGTGCCTTAAGGCTGGAGGTGGCCTGTGGAATCCCAATTTGTGAACCCTGTGTTCGATCTGCCTGTAACCTCCGCTTCAGTCCAATTCCTGGACACAGAGGTTGAAAGTAACTGTTGGGAAGGAGAGGAGGACAGTGCACGCCAGGATTTAGGAGCCAGATGGACAAAGGCACAGACATAGGAATCATCATGGTATGTGTGGGTGGGCAGAAAAGACCCCAGCCTGTCAGAGTGAAGGCTCTGGGTTGGAGATAAGGCTGGGTGCGGTGGGCTGAGGAGCACCATGAGGCCTTCTGTTAACATCATTAAAGTGAGATTTAGAAGCTTAAACACTTTAACTCATTTAACTCCACTTGGTGTGTGACACTGAAGTTGACAAAAAGCAAATTCATAGCAAAGTGTTTCGAGTTTAACAGCAAGCTGAAAAGGGTAAAGAAAATCACTTAAGCACTATGAAAACTTAGTTTACCTTTTCACTTATATTTGTAGTATAGAATACACTATTGCTTCCTGGGATAATGGGCAATTTGACCCCAAGAAGCAGATCCAATAGGTGAGACGCCCCGACCTCTGGAAAGGGGTTTTTCTTTGTGCTCTGTCAGATACAATTGGAAAGTTTGTGCAGGAACTATTCGTGTAGTTTAGAGCAATCTACTCCCACTTCAATAGGCTAATCCCTCCAGATAAATCAAAGAATCACACACTCAGGGCTGAAGGAACCTGCTTGGCCGGCTGACAGCCTGGAAGAGCTCCTGGCTTCCCTGGTCACCAGCACTATCTCTGGGCCCCGCCCAAGGCCACACTGCCCAGTGGGGGCCAGTGGCAGCCCCAGCCAACCCTGCGGGGAGCCAGAGTATGACATTCAAGGACTCGCCCCGTTCCCCGCCCCTCGCCGAGATCTCCCTGTTGGTCTGCCTGCCCACTGGAGACCCCACCCTGGGGCCAGAAGGAGGAAGACAGCGGACTGGCCGCCACTCACGGTGCCGCACTGTTCCTTGTCTGCATTCGGGTTGCTGGCGGCCGCCTTTTTGGCGGCGGCAGCTTCGGCGGTCTTATAGCAGTTCCTGAGGTACAGGTCCATGGCCACCCGTCAGCCCCCAGGGGGCTGGGGGCTGGAGTAGAAGGCTGTTGTCGTCTCTCCTCTTCACACACACCCTTCTTGCCCTGTGCCCTGATCAGGTCGGGCCGCCAAGACCTGTCCTTCAGGCCACGCCTCTCACAATGCTGAGCTCCAGGCTGGACAGCTGATGTCCCCAAAGGGCGACAGCGTCGCCCCAATGAGCGTCACCGTCGGGGTCAGGGTGCACTGCGGTGGGGGCAGCGGCGCAGTGAGCACGCTGCCTCCCTGGATGCGCATGCGCACGAGGCTTCAGCGCCTCAGAGTTGGGAAAAGTGGTCCAAAAGTCTGGGTGTAAAAGGACCACAGTTGAGATTTTGTATCTCTCTCAACCAATCCCGGACATTTAAACTCAACCAAATGTATCAAGCTTCATCCGTGGATAGCTGGTTGTGCTATGATTTCAGTTCGACAAATGTCCCTGAGTAGTTTTGATTAGGGCCAGACGGCTGGCTTTTTACATCTATCCTTTTAGAGACACTGTGGCCCTCCATGCCAGTCCCACACAGGACACTTTGATTTCTTCAGGGATTTGATGCCTTCCTCCCTTGTCTTTCTCTTTCCTGTCTTCGGCCCATGATCTCTCTTGCCCTCTCTTCTTTGACTCGCTGTCTTCTATTTCTTTCTTTCTACCTCCTCATTCAGTCAGCTAACATTTATTGAATGCCTGTCCTACGCCAGAAAACGCTAAGTGCTGACAATGAGTATAGTGATACAACAGTGAGTAAAACATACTCCCTGCCACCAGCAAGCTCACTTGATTGAAAAGATATGAAGGACTGAGATTACACCTGCTTGTCAGGAATTTGTACTTTGTCTCCATTTATATATATATATATATATATATATATATATATATATATATATATATATATATATAAAACTTCTGAAAACTAATGACAAAGAAAAAGATCTTAAAAGCAGCCAGAGAGAAATGAAACATTATTTACAGGAGAAAATCAATTCAAATGACTATTTCTCCCATCTGAAACCATGCAGGCTAGAAGAAAGAGGCAGAGCATATTTTAAGTGCTGAAAGTAGCAAATTCTCCACTGTGAATTTTATAGCTAGTGAAAATATCCCTCAGGAATGAAGAATAAATAGAGTGCTATCGTCTGGATGCTTGTTTCCCCCTCAAATCTCATATTGAAATTTGATCCCCAATGTTGGAGATGGGGCTGAACAGGAGGGGTTTGGGTCATGGGGGAGGATCCCTCATACATGGCTTGGTGCTCTCCTCATGGTAATTAGTAAGTTCTTACTCATGAGTTCCTGCTAGAGCTGGTTGTTAAAAAAGAGCCTGGCACCTCCCTGCTCTCTTGCTTCCTCTCTCCATGTGATCTCTGCACACACTGGCTTCCCTTCATCTCCATGTCATAGGTGGAGGCAGTCTGAGACCCTTAGGAGAAGCAGATACTGGCTCTGTGCTTCTTGTACAGCCCACAGAACTGTGAAGCAGATAAACCTCTTTTCTTTATAAATTACCCAGACTCGGGTATTCCTTTATGGCAACACAAATGGACTAAGATATAGATGCACTCTCTGATGAGGGAAAACTAAGAATGTGTTGCTGGCAAACCTATCTTAAGAATGTCTAAATGAAGCTCTCTAAGCAGAAAGGAAATAATAACAGAAGAAGGCTTAAAACTTCAGGAAGGAAAGACCCCAAGAATTGGTAAAAAATATGGATAAATACAATAGGTAATCCTATTTTTCTTGAGTTTATTAAATCATATTTGATGGGTGAAACAAAAAATATAATAGCATCTATGGTGGTTAATGTATGTAAAGAAAATATTTAAGATAATTATTTTTAAAAATTGGAGAGGGTAAAGAAACATAAATGGAAATAAGGTTTCTATACTTCACTCAAAGTGGTAAAATATTAATACCAGTAGATTGTGGTAAGTCATACAAAATGTGATTACATTAAGAACAACCATTAAGAAAACTATGCAAGGTGATATATTCAAAACATTATAAATAAATCAAGATGGATTTCTAAGAATGTTCATGTGTCCTATAGGAAGACAAGAAAAGAGAAACAGAGGAAGGCTAAACAGGGGAAAAAAACAGAAGTAATAAAATGGCAGACTTAAGCCCTAACATATCATTAGTTACTTTAAATGTAAATGGTCTAATCCCAGTAATTAAAAGATAGAGATTGGCAGAATCAATTAAAAACATGGTACTAACTGGCATTTCAGATAAAATAGGTGCAAGCAGAGAACTGAATAGAAACTAGGGAGAATTCTGGTAAATAGTTTTGCTTTGGAGGGAATCACCTGTACTCTATAGTAAAAACACAATTCCCTGTAATGTTATATGCATAGTAATAGTAGTATGCAGAATGATGTTAAGTGGTATATGACTATGTAAAATAGATAGTTGTAGAGACAAGATGGTGGACGAGAAACACCTCCAGCCAGAGCGTTTCTGCAAGAAGGAGAAAATTTAGATGAAAGAGAAAAAAATAGACAAACATAGATCAGATGAGGGTCATAAGGAAAGGTGGCTGAACCTACAGGAGACTCCACTGGAAGAGGTTATGGAGCACAGCTGGAAGGAGAAAGGCATCGGCAGGGATTAAGCCCTGAGAGGCTTGGAGACCAGTGAGAAGGGTAGGTGGAGTGGTTAAAATTGCCCTCCCTTGCATCTCCAACTGCTGGTGGGCTCCTGAGTTGCTGGAGAGCCCTGTCGACACCAGCCCAGAGACTGCTGCCACTAGTGAGCAGAGAGCCTCTTGCAGACAGAGCACCAGGCTCCCAGCTCCCTCGGGGTGCCTCCAACCCTACAGACCTGAGCTGGTCGGCAGGCGCCATATTGCTTCTCTACCCACTGGGTGCCTTTGTCTTCCTTAGGGAGCCTAAACTCCTCAGGATCCATCTTGCTCATAGCCACACAGACATTTCCCAACTCTGGCCCAGACTGCAGGAGCCACAGGGGTGTAGTGGGTCCTGGGAGATCTGCAGGACTCTGGAGCCCCATCATTCTGGAAGGACTGCCTCTCGGAGTGCAGTCCTTCCTCCATTTAGTCCTTCATTCTCCCCTTACCTTCCCCTACCTGCGGCTGCCAAGAGAGACAATTTGGCCACTACCTGGGGGCATCTACAGGGAATGGGGCTCGGATCTTTCCTTTTGGGGCTGTGCGGTGTACTGAGGGGAGCTCAGACTGTGAACTCCCTACCTGCCGGCCATTCCTGGTGCTACTTGCCTGGTGACTCCGGTAAAGCAGGGCAAACCCTGAGTCAGAGGGACATCGATCCAGCTTGGGCACCCTGTGAGTGACTTGGGTCCAGCATTCTTCTCCTTGGCATGGTCAGGGATTGATCTTCCAGGTCTGGTTGACAGGGCTGTAGGCCAGATCCCGTATACCCAGGTCTCGACTGCATTGCCTGGGGGCACAGAAGGTATATTTGTGAATTAGTCTACTGAGATGTGTGTGCCTTCAGGGGCAGATCAGAGTGGCTCCTAGCTGCAGCATGCTTAAGGGGCACCCCTCTTCCCACAGGAGGGCTGTGCTCCCAGCTCAGGCTGGGATCCTGGGCAGGGAACCTTCTAGCCCACATCACAGTTGTGGGGGAGCTCAGCTGGTTTGAGGTCCTGCCTACTGGCAGAGGCCTGGGAGAAACTGCCGAATAGGGGAAGGTGGAAAGGAGTGAGGCCTGCTCCAGACTGCCAGACTGTGGGACTCAGACAGCCTCACTTCTACCCACATACTTTCTGGTTCAGTGGGGCCACTTCAGGCCCTCCCTGGCAGCTCTGCCCAGAGGCAGCGAGCAGGCCCCTGCTAAAAGCATTTGTAGAGGTTGAGGGCAAGCTCACCCAACCCAGGCATGCCCAGCCTCACTCTCCCAAACACTCCTGCTGAGGTGGAGAATAACGATACACCTAGAAGTCCCAGGGCCCAACCCACCACCTGAGGCACTGGAGTGCCTCTCAAGAGGAACTAGAGCTGGATCAGGACCCCAAAACAACATTGCAGCTTGCTCCTCCTGGTAAGCACCACCTATTGACAGGAAGATCAATTTGCTCATCCTTTTACTGCATTTACTGACTCATCATACAGGGTGTGGTCAATTCTCACCCATAAACACCACCTACTGGCTCAGAGACTAAACTTGGTGTATCATTATCTAAATGAAAATCCAAAGGTAGGAGGCAATAGCTGCTCTAGATGGGAAGGAATTAGCAAAAGAACTCCAGAAGTATGAAAAATAGAACTGAAAGGACACCCCCAAAGGGAACACCAGCTCTCTAGCAATGGATACCAACCAGAATCAGAACACTGAAATGACGGATAAAGAATTTTGCACATGGATTGTAAGAAAACTCAATGAAATGCAAGACAAAATGGATACCCAACACAAAGAAACCACAAAAAATAACATCCATGAAATGAATGAAAAATTCACTAAAGAAATTGAAATATTAAAGAAAAATCAAACAGAACTTGTGGAAATGAAGAATTTTTTCAAGAAATTACAAAACACAGTGGAAAGCCTCAAGAATAGGATAGATCAAGCAGAAGAATGAATCTCAGGGATTGAATAAAACACCTTTTAATTAAACAAGTCAGTTGCAGAGATAGAGCAGAGAAATAAGAGAAAAGAGCAAAGCCTACAAGAAATGTGGGATTATGTGAAGAGGGCTAACATAAGAATCATAGGCATCCCTGAGGGTGAAGAAGAAAATACACACGAATGGTTAAACTATTTGAGGATATAATGGAGGAAAATTTCTCTGGCCTTGATAGAAATCTAGATATCCAAGTACAAGGAGCTCAAAGGACTCCTGGGAGATTCATTGAAACTGGAAGACACCACAACACATAGTCATTAGACTGGCCAAAATAAACACAAAAGAAGCCCTCCTATGAGTCGTAAGGCGAAAGCAGCAGGTAACCTACAAAGGAAAACTGATCAGACTAACTGCAGACTTCTGAACGGAGAACTTACAAGCCAGAAGGGACTGGGGCCCCATTCTCAGTCTTTACAAACAGAATAATGCCCAGCCTAGAATTTTGTATCCTACAAAACTAAGTTTCTAATACACAGGAGAAATAAAGACCTTCTCAGACAAGCAAAGACTGAGGGAATTCATCAAGATAAGACCTGCCCTCCAGGAAGCACTCAGAACAGCATTACACAGGGATCAGCACAATAGGCACTCAAAGTGTAAAATCATCCAAAAGCTAAAGGTCAAAGGCCACATACTACAGTGGCTCAAGACAGAAAAGAAAGCAACAAAGTTCAACTCAACAGGATGTACAGAAATCCACACCACTTATCAATTCTTTCATTAAATGAATGCCTTGAACTGTGCACTAAAGAGACATAGGCTGGCCAAATGGATGAATATACACAAGACAAGTATCTACTGTCTTCAGGAAACACATCTAGCCCACAAAGAGG
This sequence comes from Propithecus coquereli, assembly GCF_000956105.1. Classification (NCBI taxonomy): domain Eukaryota; kingdom Metazoa; phylum Chordata; class Mammalia; order Primates; family Indriidae; genus Propithecus; species Propithecus coquereli. The sequence continues at coordinate 6,565,530 of NW_012149952.1, forward strand.
CATTCGGTCTCAAGGTGAAGGGATGGAAAACAATATTCCATGCAAATGGAAACCAAAAGAAAGCTGGTGTAGCAGTTTTGATTTCAGATAACTTAGTCTTCAAATGAAGAAAAGTAATGAAAGACAAAGATGGTCATTACGTAATGGTGAAGGGTACAATTCAACAAGAAGACATAACAATTCTAAATATTTATGTACCTAACTCAGGTGCTCCCAGATTCATAAAGCAAATCCTACTTGATCTAAACAAAATGATAAACAGCAGCACTGTAATAGCTGGGGACTTCAACACCCCTCTGACAGAACAGGACAGATCCTTCAAACAGAAAATGAACAAAGAAACAATGGACTTAAACAGAACTCTAGAACAAATGGGCCTGACTGACATTTACAGAGCATTCTACCCAAAAACCACTGAATATACAATTTTCTCATCAGCTCTTGGGACATTCTCTAAGATTGACCATATCCTGGCCACAAAGCATGTCTCAATAAGTTTAAAAAATAGAAATTATACCATACATCTTCTCAGATCACAATGGAATAAAATTAGAAATAAACTCCAACAGAAACACTCATCTTTACACAAAGAAATGGAAACTAAACAACCTTTTGCTGAATTATTATTGAGTTAAGGAGGAAATCAAAGTGGAAATCAAAAGATTCTTTGAACTAAATGATAAAGGAGACACAAATTATCAAAATATGTGGGACACAGCTAGGACATTCCTGAGAGGAAAATTTATATCTATAAAGGCCTACATCTAAAAGACAGAAAGATCATAAATCAACAATCTGATGAATCATCTCAAAGAACTGGAAAAGGATGAGCAAACCAATCCCAAACTCAGCAGAAGAAAAGAAATAACAAAGATCACAGCAGAACTAAATCAAATCAATAACAAAATAACTATATGGAAGATTAATAAAACAAAAAGTTGGTTCTTTCAAAAAACAAACAAAATTGACACACCTCTTGCTAGATTAACCAGAAGCAGAAAAGAAAGGACTCTAATAAGCTCCATCAGGAATGAAAAATGAGAAATTACAAGTGATACCATGGAAATACAAAATACCATCAATGAATACTATAAAAATCTCTATGCACATAAGCTTGAAAATGTGGAGGAAATGGATAAATTTCTAGAAATACACAGCCTCCCTAGGCTCAATCAGGAAGAAATAGAATTACTGAACAGAACAATATGAAGTACTGAAATTGAAGCAGCAATACAAAACCTTCCTAAAAAAAAAAGTCCTGGACTAGATGGTTTCACACCCGAATTCTACCAGACCTGCAAGGAAGAACTGGTTCCTATGCTGCAAAAATTATTCCACAACAGCAAGCAGGACAGAATCCTCCTGAACACGTTTTATGAAGCCAATCTCACCCTGATAGCAAAACCAGGAAAGGACTCAACAAAAAAAGAAAACTACCTACCAATATTCCTTATGAATATAGATGCAAAAATTTCCAATAAAATCCTAGCAAACCGAATTCAGGTCCTTATCAAAAAAATAATGCATCACAACCAAGTGGGCTTTATCCCAGAGATGCAGGGATGGTTCAACATATGCAAATCTATAAATGTAATTCATTGCATAAATAGAAGTAAAAACAAAGACCATATGATCCTCTCAATAGATTTAGAAAAAACATTCAACAAAATCCAGCACACTTTTATGATAAAAACGCTTAACAAAATAGGCATAGATGGGACTTACCTTCAAATCATAAAAGCCATATAGGACAAACCCACATCCAACACCATACTGAATGGGGAAAAATTGAAAGCATTCCCACTTAGAAATGGAACCTGACAAAGTTGTTTTCTAACACCACTTATATTCAACCTAGTGCTTGAAGTCCTAGCCAGAGTAATCAGACAAGAGAAGGAAATCAAGGGCATCCAAATGGTGGCAGAAGAGGTCAAACAATCACTCTTCACTTACAATATGATCTTATATCTAGAAAACCACAAAAATTCTGCCATGAGACTACTGGAACTAATAAACAAATTCAGCAAAGCCTCAGGTTACAAAATCAATGTACACAAATCAGTAGCATTCCTATACTCCAACAGTCAAACTGAGAACCAAATCAAAGACTTAACACCCTTCACAATAGTAACAAAGAAAATAAAATGCCTAGGAATATATTTAACTAAGGAGGTGAAATACCTCTACAGGGAGAACTATGAAACATTGAGGAAGGAAACAGCAAAGGACATAAACAGGTGGAAAACCATACCATGCTAATGGATTGACAGAACGAACATTATTAAAATGTCTATACTACCCAAAGTGATCTACAGATTCAATGCAATCCTTATTAAAATACCAACATCATTTTTCACAGATCTAGAAAAAATAATTTTTTGCTTTTTATGGAACCAAAGAAGACCCTGTATAGCAAAAGCAATCTTAAGCAAAAACATATTGGGAAGGCCGAGGCGGGTGGATCGCTCAAGGTCAGGAGTTCAAGACCAGCCTGAGCAAGAGTGAGACCCCGTCTCTACTAAAAAATAGAAATAAATGATCTGGACAACTAAAAATATATATACATAGAAAAAATTAGCCGGGCATGGTGGCGCATGCCTGTAGTCCCAGCTACTCGGGAGGCTGAGGCAGAAGGATTGCTTGAGCCCAGGAGTTTGAGGTTGCTGTGAGCTAGGCTGACGCCATGGCACTCACTCTAGCCCGGGCAATAAAGCAAGAATCTGTCTCAACAAAAAAAACAAAAAACACCACATTCGGAGGTGTCAATTTACCAGACTTCAAGCTATACTAGAAGGCTATAGTAACTAAAACAGCATGGTACTGGCACAACAATAGAGATGTAGACCAATGGAACACAACTGAGAACCCAGGTATAAAGCCATCCTCCTATAGCCCACTGATCTTTGACAAAGCAAACAAAAACATACACTGGGGAAAAGAATCCTTATTCAATAAATGGTGCTGGGAAAATTGGATAGCCACATGTAGAAGACCGAAAAAGGATCCACACCTCTGACCTCTCACAAAAATCAACTTAGGGTGGGTAACAGACTGAAACCTAAGGCGTGAAACTATAAGAATTCTGGAAGAAAATGTTGGAAAAACTCTTATAGACATCAGCCTAGGCAAAGAATTTATGAAGAAGACCCCAAAGGCAAGTACAGCAACAACAAAAATGAATAAATGGGACCTGATCAAATTACAAAGCTTCTTCACAGCCAAGAAAACTATCATGAGGGCAAACAGACAACCTACAGAATGGGAGAAAATATTTGAATGCTATACATTCAATAAAGAGCTGATAAGTAGCATCTATACAGAACTCAGGAAAATCAGCAAGAAAAAATCAAACAACCCCATTAAAATGTGGGCAAAATGATGATCGGAAACTTTTAAAAAGAAGACAGACTAATGTCCAACAAACACATGAAAAAATGCTCAACATCTCTAATCATTAGGGAAATGCAAATAAAAACCACAATGAGATATCACGTAACACCAGTGAAAATTGCTTTTATCAAAAAGTCCCAAAATATCAAATGTTGATGTGGATGCAGAGAGTTAGGAACACTCATACACTGCTGGTGGGACTGCAAACTAGTACACCCTCTATGGAAAGTAATATGGTGATACCTCAAAGAGCTACAAGTAGAACTACCATTTGATCCAACAATCCCCTTACTGGGCATCTTCCCAAAGGAAAAAAAGACATTCTATAAAAAAGACATCTGCACTCAAATGTTTATAGCAGCACAATTCACAATTGCAAAGATGTGGAAACAACCCAAGTGCTCATCAATACGTGAGTGGATTAATAAAATGTGGTATATGTATACCATGGAGTTCTACTCAGCTTTAAGAAACAATGGTGATATAGCACCTCTTGTATTTTCCTGGATAGAGCTGGAACGCATTCTACTAAGTGAAATATCCCAAGAAGGGAAAAACAAGCACCACATGTACTCACCATCAAATTGGTATTAACTGATCAATACTCATGTGCACATATAGTAGTAACATTCATTGGGTGTCGGGCAGGTGGGAGGGTCGAGGAGGAGATGGATATATTCACACCTAAGGGGTGCGGTGCGCACTGTCTGGGGGATGGACATGCTTGCAGCTCTGACTCAGGCAGGGCAAAGGCAATATATGTAACCTAAACATTTGTAACCCCATAATATTCTGAAATAAAAAAATTAAAAACATGATTCAACTATATTCTGTCCATAAGAAATACACTTCAAATACAGTGACATAAGTAGGTTGAAAATAAAAGGATGGAAAAAGATATTCAAAACAAGTATTAATTTTAAAAAGCAAGCATAGACATATTAATATCAGATAAAGTAGACTTTAATTTCTAGAGATAAAGAAGAACATTACATAATTAAAAAAGTGTGAAAACACCAGGAAAACATAATGATTTTAAATGTATATGCACCAAATAATAGAACCTCAAAATACATGAAACAAAAAAAATAGAAGGAAAAATAGACAAATACATAATTATAGTGTGAGACTTAACTAAATACCTATCAACAGGAGACTGGATGAATTAATTTTATGCTATACTCATGCCTATACAGCAGTTTAAATTGAAAGACTTGGAGCTACATATATTAACAACATGTACTTCAAAAATATAATGTTGAGCAAAACCCAGCATGCTGCAGAATGATATAATTTATTTGAATCATGATTATGCATAATCGTTTATGTAGTAGTAATGTAAAATCCTGCATAAAAAGAAGAAAATAAATTTAGGATAGTAGTAGCCCTAGGGAGAAAGGGCAAATGAAAGCATGAAGGAACATGAAGGAGACTTTGATTTCATCTTTCACGTTTTATTTCTTTAAACTAAGTCTGGCTCCTCTTTTACCTCTTTCTCTTTCCTTTTCCTTTCTTTCTTGTTTCATTGCTTCTAGAACAATTCAGTCTTAAAGTAAATAGGTGGGGCAGAGCAAGGTAGGTGTCCACGCAGAGGGGTAGCTCTGGGTGTGGGTACTCAACTGAAGTAAGGAGGGGAGCCACAGATGAAGGCAGTGGAGTCATAACCTGAGGAGAGCAAAAAGTTTGTTCCCTCAGGAGGTTGCTTTGGTGTAAGGAATCAGAACCCAGGAAGATGCCCAAGCAGACTAATGAGGGTGTTCACATGGAAAGGTGGTCTAGCATGGAATTCAGAGCATGAGTAAGGTGAGGGGGTTGTCAGTATGTGGGACAGCGTGGGATATCAGAGGGTCTGTTAGTTTCCTAGGGCTGCCATAACAAAGTACCACAAGCTGGGTGGGTTTCAATAACAGAAATTTATTGTCTGACAGTCTTAGAGAGTAGATGTCTGAAATCAAAGAGTTTTAAGGGCCCTGCTGTCTCTCCAAAACCTGTATGGGAGTCCTTCCCTACCTCTTTCTAGTTCCTGGTGGTTTGCCAGCAATCTTTGGTATGCCTTGGCTTGCAACTGCATAACCGCAATCTCTGCCTTTGTTGTTAGATAGAATCCTCCCTATTTGTCTTGGTCTTCACGTAGCTGTTTTTTTTTTTTTTTTTTTTTTTTGAGACAGAGTCTCGCTCTGTTGCCTTGGCTAGAGTGAGTGCCATGGCGTTAGTCTAGCTCACAGCAACCTCAAACTCCTGACACAGCTGTCTTTTTAAAAAGACACAAGTCATATTGAATTAGGTGCTCGTCCTACTCTAGTATGGCCTCATTTTAACTTAACTATTAATTATTACTTTTGCAATGACCTTAACTTTAAACAAGATCACATTCTGAGATACTAGGGGTGAGGACTTTAATATATCCTTTTCTGGAGCACACAATTCAACCCATAACAGCCTGTTCTTTGCCCCCCTCTCCAGTTAATGTCCTTCCCACCTGAAAAATGTATTCAACCCATTGCAACATCCACAAAAGTTTTAACCCATTCTGGCATCATCTTTAAGTTTAAAATCTCATCTAATTCAAGTATGGGTGAGATTTGGGGTATGTTCTACTCTATCCTCAGGCAAAATTCCTCTCCAGCTATAGATCTGTGAAATGTTATCTGTTTCCAAGATACAGTGATGGGACAGATGTAGGATAAACATTTCCACTCCAAAAGGGAGAAATTGGAAGGAAAAATGATGTTACTGGTCTAAGGCAGTTCACAATACAGCAGGCCAAATTCTCTTAGGTTTTAAGGCTTCAGAATAATTCTCTGTGGCTCTGTGCACTGGGCCTAGCCTTTCATCCCTAGGTGACCATCCCACATGCTAGAAAGAAGAGGTTACCCTGCCCTCTCATGCCTGAATGGCAACCCTGCTCCCTGAGCCTTGTGCAGAGGTCCCACCTACTCAGGCCTGGGCAGCTACCTTGCTCTCGGCAACCCAGGAGGTGGCCCTGCCCTCTGGAAAGGAGGATGCATACTGACCCTCTTGGCACTGGGCAATGGCTCCACCCCTTGGAAAAAGGAGGATGCCCTCACCCTGTGGAACTCAGGGGGCTGCCTTGCCCTCTGTAACCAAAACCTCAGCCTGTTTCATTGGCCTTGGATGGTGGCCCTCCCCTCTGGAAATGAAAAGTCAACCTGGCCCACTTGGACATGGGTGGTGGCCCTGCCCCCTCATTCCTGGGTGGTGACCCCACCCCTCACCCTGGACAGAGTTTCCATCTCCCTCAGGCCTGGGTAGTAACTCCACCCTCTGGAACCTTGGTGGTAGCTCTGCCCCTCAGCCCTGGCTGGTGACTCTGTTCCCTTGACTCTGGGCAGCAGCCCCACCCCCTGGAACCCTGACAGTGGCCCCACCTCCTTGGCCCTGGGCAGTGGCCCCATTCTCTGGAACCCTTGATGTGGCTCCACCCTTTCAGTCCTGGTCAGTGGCCCTACCCCCTTGGCCCTAGACAGTGGCCCCACTTTCTGAAACCCTGGTGGTGGCTCTACCCTCTTCGGCCTGGGCAGATGTTCCACCTCCTCAGGCCAGGGCCAGGGCCCTGCCCTCTAGAACCCAGGAGGTCCAAAAGGCCCAGTTGTCCTCATCTATGGTTCTCCCAGTCATTCTCCCTTCATTTTGTCACTCTGTTCCTTTCAGTCCAGGCTGGTAGTGTTTCTGAGGTATAAAATTCTGAAAAACTTTGTTGGCCTCCTCTGTAATTCATGGCGATCCAAGGCATCAGAAAAGAGGATCCTTTACAGATCTTTACTGGATAACTGTATCTCTATTCCTGGCTTCAAGTAGATGGTTGATTGGCTCCTTAAGTCACACTGGTAATCACTTTATCCAAGGCTGTCCAGCCACACATTTGGTGTTCTCTCTAGACTACAGCTTTTTAATTTTTTTATAATATGATTAGGCTGAGAATATTCCAAATCTTTGAGTTCTGATTCCTTTTTGCTTAACAATTCATTCCTTAATTTATCTTTTCCTTCGTCATCTTAGTATAAGCAGCAAAGAGAAACCAGGCTGCGTATTCCACACTCCTTGGAAATTACCTTAGCTAAATAGCCAAGTTCATCTCTTACAAGTTCTACTTTCTTGCTAATAGTGGAAGATAATTCAGCCAAATCCGCTGCCACTTTATTACAAGGATCAACTTCCTTCCAGTGCCTAATAACTTGTTTCTCATTTCCACCAGGTGCCTCTCCCAAACCACCTTTAACATTCATATTTTATGCAATATTCACTTCCAGTCATTTTGGCTTCTATCATAAACCTCAAAATTCTTCCAGCCTCTACTCATTACCCAAATTCCAAAGCCACTTTCACATTCTGAGGCATTTGTTACAGCAGTACCCCACTTCCTAATACCAAAATCTGTATTAGTTTCCTATGGCTGCCATAACAAAGCACCAGAAACTGGGTGGCTTAAAACAATAGAAATTTATTGTCTCACAGTTCTGGAGGTTAGAAGTCTAAAATCAGGGTTTCAACAGAGCCATGCTTCCCCTGAAACCTGTAGGGGAGTCCTCCCTTGCCTCTTTCTAGCTTCTGGTGGTTTGCTAGCAATCTTTGTTGTTCCTTGGCTTTCAACTGCATAACTCCAATCTCTGCCTTTGTTGTCACATGGAATTCACCCTTTGTGTGTCAGTCTTCCTGTGGCCATCTTCTTATAAGGACACTAGGCATACTGGGTCTTCATCTTAACTAATTACATCTGTAAACTTCTGAGTTACTGGGCGTTAGGCCTTAAACACACCTTTTTTGGGAGAACAAAATTCAACTTATAACAGAGTCTAAACAAGGTAAGGGGAGGCTTTTTGTGTTTGGGCACCCCAGCATGGGGAATCAGATCTGGAGCAGGGTGAGGAGGGTGTCCACACATGTGGGTGGCATGGTGCAGGGTGTCAGATCCTGGGAAGTGTGAACAAGGCATCTATACAGAGGAAAGCCTGGTGAGGGGGGGGGTCGTAGCCCAAGCAGAATGAAAAGAACATCTGTGGCAGGTTCCTGAGCCTACACAGGGTGAATAAAGCCATGCTGCACATGTGGGTAGGGGTGGGGATCTGCTATGAATTGTCAGATCCTGAGTGGTGTGAGGAAGGCATCCATGCAGGAGGCATGACCTAGTTTGGGGTGCTGAAGTCCAAGTAAGGGGAGGAGGGTGACTATCTGTGTGGACAGCCTGGACTGGGTTATCAGAACCATCATGGGACATTATTGAGACAACAGGCAGAACTTATTTGAGATCTGAAAACTTTGATGGTTGCATTGTAGTTATGTAGAAAAATGTCTTATCTCCTATTAAATACTAAAGTATTTGGGGACAATGGGGCATCAAATTGACAACCAGGAAAAAGCTCTTTGAATTGTGCTTGCAACTTTTCTGTAAGTTTCAAAATAGAAAATAATGAAAAACTTTGAAGCAAATATGGCAAAATGTTATAATTCTAGAGGCCTGGGTGGTATGTTCACAGGTGCTTAATATGATATTACCTCTAGTTTTCTATGTGATTGTAACATTTAATTAATTTATTTATTTTAGAGAGAAAGTCTTACTCTGTCACCAAGGCTAGAGTACAGTGGCACAATCATAGCTCACCACAACCTCAAACTCCTGGCCCCAAATGATCCTCCTGCCTAAACTTCCCAAAGCACTGGGATTACAAGTGTGAGCCACCCTGCCCAGCCTCATTGTAATATTTCAAAATAAAAGTATTTATAATTAAAGGTAATGCATGCTTATTATAGAAAAAAGAAAATAAATCACTCATGAATTTATTGCCCAAAGACACTATTAACACTGGGTATATTTCATTTATGTTGAAGAACAGAATTATTAAAGTAAACTGAACTTGATGTCATAAGCTTTTGAATGGGGGTGGTTTTTTGAAATTAAAATCAGATAGGTCATTTTCCTTTTTAACCTTCAGAGGAAATGTTGAAATTGCTCAAGTTAGTGTGTTCTGACTTAAAGTACCTGTTCACTTGTAAGTCATTGCTGAAATCACTAGAGGGCGCACTCCTATCAAAGACCATACAAAGTTCTGAAAATAAAATACTGTAACATTTTTTGAAACCTAAAAAAAAAAAAAAAAATAAAAAACCTTTCATCCATCTTTTAAAACATCAGAATGGCATCCTGGTATTCTTATTATCTATATTACATCTGCTTACTTTATTTTTAGAATGAGAAGATGTGGAATCTATTGTATACTACATGGCTGTCAAAATATTGTATTTTCCATTTATGCCTAATTGTAACTCTTCGCCCAAGGTAGTAGCGTGAATCGTTTCGAGGTTCTGTAGGTTCTTCTTACAATTTTGTTACTCTTCTATGGAGGCATGATTGTCACGACTACCCTGTCAGTGGTCCTGTCCTAGATATAGCAGCCTCTCGTTGGAGATTTGAGAACAGTTTTTATTTTTATAAATGAAACATTTTCTTTTGTGAGTTTGATGGTTTTCTAGAAAAAGTTAAGGGATGTTTTCCTGGTTTGAAAGTCAAATCAGTCCTGATATTGGGGTGTGGAAAGGGCAGCATAGGAGCTGGGTTTGTGTGAAGTGTTTGGAAGTGGCAATACTCATTAGGGAACTTTGGCCGTGAAGAAAGCCCATTGCCAGACCCAAGATTATGCCACTGCACCATTGCTGTGATGACAACATCATTGAGACACAGAGGATGTCAGAGGCGAGAGAAACCTAAAAGAACAATGTCGTTTTCCTATCTGTGTTTGGTGAAATGTTCCACAAACAATTCATCTGAATTTCCTTAAGAAGTTTTTAAGCCCAAACTTGTACTAAGGGAATATGTGTCCACTCAAATGCCAGGCTGGCTTATTTTTTTAGTAGACCTCAAAACACTTTTGATATCTCAGTACTCAGTTTTAGACTTCTTTTAAATGTTATTGGTTGATAATAATAATAACTGGTATTTATTGAATGCTTACTATGTGGCAAGCACCTTGCATGCTTCATCTGATTTAATAGTGCGATTAACACTGTAATTTTCCCATTTTACAGATGAGGGAACAAAGGCCCAGAAATCTTAAGTGATTTGATCACTTAACTTAGGTTTGTTGTACTCCAAGTCTTATTTGCTTAGCCGTTAAACAATATGGCCTTCCCAAATAGATAGTTTGTAACACTGTGCTTCCCCCCACCCTGCAATTCAGGCCTGTATATATCTGTTTATGTAAATCTGTATAAGAAAGTAAGACAAAAAAGTACCTAGGGGCCAGACTCAAAGCTAGGCAAACCTTAGGGAATTTCTACTAGGTGCGTGCTCTTGTCACAAGAGAGAACAGTATGCAAAGACCTGATGGAAGCATGTGTGGAGGAACAGAGAAGTAGGCCAGTGTCGCTGAAGTAGACTGAGTGAGGAGGAGAGCAATGGAAGAAGAGGCCAGCTTAATAAAAGGGGACCAGACAGTATAGGGATTTATAGGCCTTTGTAAGGCTTTTACTCTGAATGAAATGTGGACCCATTGCAAGATTTTGAATAGATGAGAAATGTGAGCTAACAAAGGTTTAACAGGATCATTCTAGCAGCTGTGTTGAAACTAGACAGCAGATGTTCAAGGACAGCAACAAGGAAACCAGTTTCCTAGGGCCACCATAACAAAGTACCACAGACTGGGCGGCTTAAAATAACAGAAATTTGTTGTCTCACAGATCTGGAAGACAGAAGTCTTAAATCAAGGTGTCATCTGGGCCATGCTCCCTCTGAGACTCTGGGTAGAAACCTTCTTTGCCTATTCCTAGTTTCTTTTGGTGGCCACTGATCCTTGGCTTTCAGCTGCAGCTCTGCAATCTCTGCATCTGTTGTCATATGGCTTTGTTCATGTGTGTCTCCATCTTTTCGTGACCATCTGCCCTGTGTGTCTCTCTCCTCTTCTTATAAGGATACCAGTCATATTGGATTAAGGGCCCATCCTACTCCAGTATGACCTTGTCTTAACTTATCTAATTACATCTGCAATGACCCTATTTACAAATAAGATCATGTTCTCAGGTACTGGTGGTTAGGACTCCAACATATCTTTTTGGGGTAACACACTTTAACCTATTAACAGGAAGCTATTAGAATAATCCAGGCAAGATTTGGGGGAGCTTGGACTAGGGTGGCAGCAATAGTGGTAGTGAAAGCCGATCTGGTTAAAAATATATGTTGACGGTAGAACCAAAAGGCTTTGCTGATGAGTTGGGAGTAGGTCTAAGAGAAAGAGAAGAATCAAAGATGACTCCAAGTGTTTTGGCTTGAGGAGCTGGAAGGATAAAGTTAGCAAAAACTGCAATCATAAATGCAGAAGGGATTTAGAGGAAAATCGTGGTTTGGTTTTGGACAAATTAACTTTGAGATGTCTGTTAGACATTCAAGTGGCGATGTCCAGTAGGCAGTTAGTTATATGAGCCTGGAATTCAGGCAATAATTCAGAATTAGACACAAAAATCTGGGAGTGATTTCTAGGGGGCATGAGAGCCCACTTGTGATTTGAGGCATAAAGGTGAAAATGAAGCTTGCTCCAGCCAGGATCAGTTTCTGGGATGCAGATGTAGAAAAAATAGAAAGTTGAATTTAACCTTGGCTCAGGTTTTTCCAGGTAAGTATCATGGCAGGAAAGGAATTGGGGAGCTGAGGATGGATGCCAAGGAGTGATTATAATGATGGACCATGGAATCTTAGTTGGATAAACATGGAAGTGAACATATGAGGCAGTAATGGAGAGTAAAAAGATGGTTAGAGGTGGGAGGATTGTTGAAATGAAGATACTAGAGGGAATTAGGGAGAAAGACAGGAGAGTAGGATGCTTACAATGGAGATTTTTCAAGTGGTATAGTAATTTGTAATGGCAAGGTCTAGGAAGTGAGCATGGGTATGGTTGGCTAAGGATGGCAAGAGAACAAGATCTTTGGAGTGGAAGAGGTTAAGCAGCGGAGAGGCCAGGGTGTTATATGAATTATTGATGATGTATACAATAAATGCACATCTGTATGTACATGTTTGTATGTATATTTAGTTTACGTAGATATTGAAATCACCAAGAATGATGACAGGAGCAGTCATGGAGAGAAAGACAGTGAACCATGAGCTAAAATTGTTAATGAATAAAGGAGAGTGAACAGGAGGAAGGGAGATGACTGCAACAAGGAGATGTAGTAGGTAACATAGTCTGACAGCAAAGTGATAGAAAGAAGCTGGGGCAGGTGATTTAGGGAGGACCCATAAACAGGAAGTGGTAAGGAAGAACAAGAAGGACACCTATCCCACTTCTGGGTCCAGTGGCACATGCGGTGTGAAAAAAAATAGCCAACACTTCAGAGGGCTGTACAGAGAGCAATGTCTTCAGAGAGAAGCCAAGATTTTGATAAAAGCATAAATACAAGGAAAATTTTGGAGAAGCTGAGGATATAGGGGATTTTGCAGAGGGGGTGGTAGATTGAGTCAGATTAGAAGATACAGGAATTCATTTCCATATGAATGATAATGGATGATCTATAAGGTTTAAACTTTTGTGATGATTGAAGTAAATAGATATTTAAAGCATGATAAGTCCTGATGATCTCTTGGCTGGTGAGGAGGAGGTGCAGATGGTCAGTTTTAAACATAGCATCTCCTTGGGACTGGTGTCTCTTCTAGTATGTTGGTTAATAATGGGGATTATGAGGGGGATGTGGGGTGGTGGTTTTACCAGTGGCATGCAGAACACTGGGCTTCCCTTTAATCTTAAGAGAATTGTCAAGTCCAGAGGAGGCTTGATCTTACCAGGAGGGATTGTAACCCTCAGGGCTTCCCTTTCAATCCTATTGGGTAACTGTAGCACTTCTTTTATTTATTTTCATAGTCTGCTTATCACTTTCATTTTAACTTATTTTTAATTTCAAAATATTAAGGGGGTACAAATGTTGTTACATGAATACACTGTATAATGGTGAAATCAGGGCTTTCAGTGTGCCTGGTGCCTGAACAGTGTCCATTGCACCAACATCTAAGATTTTATCCTTAACCTCCCCCCATCCTCCCCTTTCTCAGTTTCCAATGTCCTTTATGTCTCTTTATGCCTGTGTGTACCCATCATTTAGCTCCCACTTATTAGTGAGAACCTGTGGTATTTGTTTTTCCATTCCTGAGATACTTCACTTAGGAAATGGACTCCAATTCCATCCAAGGTGCTGCAAAAGACATTCTTTCATTCCTTTTTATGGCTGAGTAGTACTCCATGGTACTTAGGTTGATTCTGTATCTTTGCAATTGTGAACTGCGCAGTGATAAACATTTGAGTGCACAAGTGAATTTTTGATAAAATGATTGATTTCTTTTCCTTTGGGTAGATATCTAGTAGTGGGATTGCTGGATTGAATGATGGGTCTACTTTTAGTTCTATAAGGAATTGACATACTGTTTTCCATAGGAGTTGTACCAGTTTGCAGTCACACCAACAGTGTATAAGGACTTATTTTACTTTGCATCTGTGGTAACATCTGTTGTTTTTTGATTTTTAAATAATAATGGCCATTCTGACAGGGGTAAGGTGATATCTCATTGTGGTTTTAATTTGCATTTCCCTGATGATTAGTGATGATGAGCATTTTTTCATATGTTTGTTGGCCATTTGTCTATCTTCTTTTGAAAAAATTCTATACATACCTTTCGCCCATTTTTAGTGGAGTTGTTTGTTTTTTTCCTTGCTGATTTGCTTGAGTTCCTTGTAGATGCTGCGTATTAGTCCTTTGTAGGATGCGTAGTTTGCAAATATACTCTCCCATTCTGTAGGGTGCCTGTTTACTCTGTTGATTATTTCCTTTGTTGTGCAGAAGCTTTTAAACTTAATTAAGTCCCATTCATTTATTTATTTATTTTGTTGTTGCTTATGGAATCTTAGTCAAAATTCTTTTGCCTAGGCTAATGTTTAGAAGAGTTTTTCCTACATTTTCATCTGTAATTTTTATGGTTTCATGCTTTACATTTAAGTCATTTATCTATCTTGGATTAATTTTGTATATGGCAGGCAGGAGATAGAGGTCCCACTTCATTCTTCTGCATGTGGGTATCCAATTTTCCCAGCACCGTTTATTGAATAGGGCATCCTTTCCCAGTGTCTGCTTTTGTCTGCTTTGTCAAAGATTAGCTGGTCACACCTATATGGTTTTATTTCTGGGTACTCTATTCTGTTATATTGGTCTATGTGTCTACCTTTATACCAGTACCAGTTATGGTTACTACTATCACCTTGTAGTATAGTTTGAAGTCAAGTAATGTGATGCCTACAGATTTGTTCATTTTGCTTAGGATTACTTTGGCTATTCAGGCTCTTTTTGGTTTCATATGAAATTTAGGATTGTGTTTTCTAGATCTGTGAAAAATGTCATTGGTGTTTTGAAAGGAATTGCATTGAATCTGTAAATCACTTTGGGCAATATTGACATTTTAACAATGTTGATTCTTCTAATCCATGAGCATGAGATGTTTTTCCATTTGTTTGTGTCATGTCTGATTTCTTTCATCAGTGTTTTGTAGTTCTCCTTGTAGAGATCTTTTACCTCCTTGTTTAAGTGTATTCCTAGGTATTTTATTGTCTTTGTAGCTATTGTAAATGGGAGTGAGTTCTTCATTTGCCTCTCAGCTTGATTGCTATTAGTGTATAGAAATGCTTCTGATTTGTGTACATTGACTTGCATCCTGAGACTTTACTGAACTTAGTTATCAATTGTAGGAGTCTTAGTGCAGTCTTTAGGATTTTTTAGATACAAGATTATATCATTGGCAAACAGGAATAGTTTGACCTCCTCTTTCCAAATTTAGATGCCCTTTATTTCTTTCTCTTGCCTGATTCCTGTGGCTAGGACTTCCAGTCCTGTGTTGAATAGAATGGTAAGAGTGGGCACCCTTGTCCTGTTCCAGTTTGTAGGGGGAATGCTTTCAACTTATCCCAATTCAGTATGATGTTGGCTGTGGGTTGGTCATATATGGCTTTTATAATTTTGAGGTATATTCCTTCTCTGCCTAGTTTGTTGAGGGTTTTTTTTTTTATCATGAAAGAGTGCTGGACCTTATCAAATGCTTTTTCACCATCTATTGAGATGATCATATGGTATTGTTTTTGATACTGTTTATGTGGTGAATCACATTTATTGATTTGCATATGTTGAACCATCCTTGCATCCCTGGGATGAAACCCACTTGATCATGATGAATTCTCTTTTTGATGTGCTGTTGGATTCGGTTTGCTAGTATTTTGTGGAGGATTTTTGCATCTACATCTATGAGGAATATTCATCTATAGTTTTCATTTTTGGTGTGTCCTTTCCTGGCTTTGGTTATCAAGATGATACTGGCTTCAAAGAATGAGTAGGGAGAAATCCCTTCTTCTCAATGTTATGGAATAATATCTGTAGGATGGGTGCCAGTTCTTCTTTGTAGGTCTGGTAGCATTTGGTTGTGAATCCATCTGGTCCTGGGTTTGTGTGTGTGTGTGTGTCTGTGAGGTTTTTCATTACTGCCTCAACCTCGCTGCTCATTATCAGTCAGTTCATGATTTTTATTTTGTTCTGATTCACAGGTGGGAGGTTAGATGTTTTCAGCAATTTATCTATTTCCTCTAGGTTTTCTAGTTTATGTGTGTGGAGGTTTTTGTAGTATTCACTGATGATATTTTGTATTTCTGTGGTGTCAGTTGTAATGTCTCCTTTTTCATTTCTGACTGAGGTTATTTGAGTCCTTTCTCTTCAATTTATGGTTAATCTGGCTAGTGGTCTATCAATTTTGTTATCTTTTCAAAGAACCTCCTTTTTGTGTCATTGATCTTTTATGTTGTTTTTTTGGTTTTCATTTCATTTAGTTCTGCTGTGAGCTTTGCTATTTCTTTTATTCTGTTGGCTCTGGATTTGATTTGTTCTTCTTTTTCTAATTTCTTGACTTGTGACATTAGGTTGTTAATTTGTGATCTTTCTGTCTTTTTGGTGTAAGCATTTAAGGCTATGAGCTTTCCCCTTAGCAATATTTTTCTGTATCCCATAGATTTCAAAAGATTATGTTCCCTTTGTCATTAGGTTTGAAGTATTTTTTTTATTTCCATCCTAATTTTTTTTTTTTTTTGAGACAGAGTCTCACTCTGTTGTCTAGGCTAGAGTGCTATGGCATCAGCCTAGCTCACACAGCAACCTCAAACTCCTGACCTCAAGTGATTCTGCCACCTCAGCCTTCCAGAGTGCTAGGATTATAGGCATGAGCCTCCACACCCAGCCCTAATTTCATCATTGACCCATAGATCATTCAGCAGCAGGTTGTTTAATTTCCATGAGTTTGGGTGGATTTGAGAGTTTCTCTCAGAGTTGATTTCTAGTTTTGTTTCATTGTGGTCTGAGAAGATATATGGTTTGATTTTGATTTTCCTGAATTTACTGAGATTTGCTTTGTGGACTCTGATATGATCAATCTTGAAAAATGTCCCACGTGCTGAAGAGAAGAAGATATAGTCTGTAGTTTGTACGATCTGTAAATGTCTGTTAGGTCCATTTGTTCTACAGTCCCATTTAATTCCAGTGTTTCATTGTTGATTTTCTGCTTCAATGATCTATCCAGATTTGTCAGTGGGGTGTTGAAGTCCCTGGTGATTATGATGCTACTGTTTATTTCTTTGCTTAGATCTAGTAGAATTTGTTTTATGAATCTGGGAGATCCTGGGTTAGGTGCATATATATTTAGGATTGTTATGTGTTCTTGTCGAATTACTCTCTTTATCATTATATAATGACCATTTTTTTTTCTTTTTTTACTATTGTTGATTTAAAGTCAATTTTATTTCATATGAGAATGGCTACACCTGCTCACTTTTGGTTTCCATTTGCATGGAAAATTTTTTTCCATCCCTTTACTTGAGTCTGTGCAAATTCTTGTGAGTTAGATGTGTTTCTTGGAGACAGCCTATACGTGGCTTGTGATTTTTCATCCATTCAGCCAGTCTGTGTCTTTTACGTGGAGTATTAAGACTGTTCACATTCAGTGTTAGCATTCATATGTGGGAATCTGTTCTGTTCATCATGTTCAATAATATCTTGTTTTTTTTTTTTGTATTCCCTCTTGTGTTACTGTTTTATAAGAGCTGTGAGGTTTAACTTTCAGGTGTTTTTACACTGGTGGGTATCTATTGTTCTGTTCCATGTATAGTGCACTTTTGAGCATTTCCTGTAGGGTAGGTATGGTAGTGACAAATTCCCTTAGTGTTTGCTTGTCTGAAAAGGTCCTTATTTCTCCGTCATTTATGAAACTTAGTTTTGCAGGATACAAAATTCTTGGCTGGCAGTTATTCTGTTTAAGAAGAGTAAAAATGGGACCCAATCCCTTCTGGCTTGTGAGGTCTCTGATGAGAAATTTACTTTTAGTCTGATGGGTTTTCCTTTGTAAGTTAGTTGTTGCTTTCATCTTGCAGCTTATAGGATTTTCTCATTCATTTTGACTTTGGCCAGACTCATGACAATGAGTCTTGGAGATATCCTATTTGTTATGAATCTTCCAGTTGTTTCATGACCACAATGTGTCTGGATATCTAAATCTCTGGTGATACCAGGGATGTTTTCCTCAATTATTCCCTCAAATAGGTTTTTCTATGTCCTTTGATTTTTCTTTTTATCCCTCCTGGATACCTACAATTCTCATATTGGCTTACTTTGCGACGTCCCTTATTTCTCTGAGTGATTGTTTATTTTTCTTTATACTTTTTTTCTGCATCTTTGACTAACTGGGTTATTTCAAAAACCTTGTCTTCAAGCTCTAAAATTCCTTCTTCTCCTTAGTCTGGCCTGATGTTGAAGCTTTCTGCTGTATTTTGAAATTCCCTAAATGATTCTTTCATTTCTTTAAGTTCTGTTATTTTTTTTTCTTATGTTGTCCATCTCTTTAGTGACTTTTTAATTTTTTTCATTCATGTCCTGAAATATATATTTTTTGCTTCTTTGTGTTGGTTTTCAACTCTCTTTTCAATCTCATTCATCTTATTTTACAACTATATTCTGAATTCCATCTCTGACATTTTGACAATTTCCTTTACACTGGGGTCCATTGCTGGAGACCTGTCAGGATCCTTTGGGAGTGTTGACACAGCTTCTTTTTTTTCATGTTGCCAGAGTTCCTATGCTGATACCTTCTCATATGAAACCTCTTCTCTCAGCTCAAGACAGACGAGTTTGCAGTGAACCTGTTCTCACCTGCTGGAAACTCTCCTACTTAGTGAAAAGAAGGAGAGGTCCCTGGATGGTCCACTTGTGTCATACTTTGGAGGATTGACCCATCAGGAGAGGGGCAGATGAACTGAAAGCCTGTAATGCAGCTGTTTTCTTGTGTCATCCCATTCCTCTGTGCTTGTCACAGTCTGAGCTGGTGCTGGTGAATATTCATATGGAGTGATGGGCTTTTCCGCAGACCACTGTTGGAAGCTTGGGCAGGGAGCTGGGTGAGTCCCTCTCTATGGAGGTGGATGGCTCAGGCCTCCGCATGGTCATGGCAGTAGTGGCTGAGTGAGGCTATTTAGGTGGTGGCCCCAGACGTCAGGGCTGTGGGTATTCCCTCTGCTCAGTTCTAGGGACAGTGGTGGTACATAACAGGGGGAAGGTTATGGTGAGCAGGTCTGTGGAGGTGTGTGTGGGGCAGTACCACAGTGGCCATGCAGCGCGGGGAGTGGTTGGGGTTGCTGACGTGCATGGTGTGCTGTTCTGCCAGGCTCATGGCACACAGGGCCCCTGGGGCATGCAGGGGATGGGGCCACAGTGGCTGGGCAGGTCTCAGGACCTTGGCTGGCAGCTGGATGGGTCATGGGTTCTTGGCCGGCACCTGGGCAGGTTGCAGGGCCTTGGCCAGTGACTGGGTGGGTCATGGGACCATAGCTAGCAGTGGGGTGGCTCATCAGACTGCAGTGGCTGGTTGGCCTACAGCTGGTGGGGTCAGTAGAATGTGAGGCACCCTGCTGGCAAGTCCCAATGGCTGGGCCTCTTGTTCTGCCCAGGTCTGACTGTGGCAGCTGCTATGGTGTTACTCAGGTGGCAGCAGTGGAGCTATTGAGATGGTGAGATGGCAGTGGCAGATGCTGAGGGCCTGTGGGTACCTGTTCTACTTGGATCCCTCAGAGATGGTGGGGTGGGTGGTGGCAGTGGGGTGCATGACACCCTGTCACAGTGTATGTGAGAGCACTCGCTTTCCTTGCTCCCTCCCTGGCTTGGCAGGGGTAATGAGGAGGAGGCTGCAGTGGAGCCAACCCCTCTGTAGACCAGGAGCTCTGGGTCTGAGAGCACAGAATGGTGTCTGTTGCAGCAACCTGGGATCAGAAGCCAGCGGGACGCCACTTTCCAGTGTGACACAGCTGCACAGTCTCCAAGCGGCTCCCTGATTAGTTCCAAGGCTTGCTGTGGTGGGGGAGTCCCCTCACAGCTTGGGTTGCAGTGTCCATTGGGGGAGTGTGGAACCCTTAGGATCCCTCCCTGACCCTTCCCCACATGTGGACACTTCTCCAAGGTACCCTCCAAGCTTGCCGAGTGGATCATCCTGCCTCTCTCTCCTTCACTTTGAGTGTCTCCAGTCGTTTCTCTAATGATTCACAATGGTCTCTCTGAGATGGTCCATCCATAAGTGAACTTCTACCTGCAACTTTTGATCTTCTCCTTGAGAGCAATGGGTGTGGGCTGCTTTTAGTTCTCTATCTTGGCCCCCCTCCCTGCTCATCACTTTAAAATAGTACAATGACATTTGTTTCTGAAAAATGTTACATGATTATTATGAAATATTCAAGTAATGGAGAAAAGTATAATGAAAATTTTTTAAGAACTCCCCAAATAACCCACAATGACACTAGGTGAACATTAACTCAGATATTTCTATGAATTTTTACATATGTAGCTATTTTACATAGTCTTGGATTTCTTTTAAATAATACAAGTCCATTGTTATAAATAGTTTAAATACTATTGATTTATTCTGATCTTCTCACTTTACAAATAAGGACATCAAATTCTAGAGAAAGGAAAGGATCTGTTCAAGGTCACTCATCCAGTCAGTTAGGCCCAGGGCTCTTGACTTCTCAGTTAGTGAGTCTTTGTTTGTTAAGCTATGCTCCTTTCCTCTTATCATCTACATGGTATGCTTCCTACTCTTTTACCACATAGGTCTCTGAGTGGCTTACTTTCCCTTTGGATTTAAACATTCATTCATCTAGTCACTCAACAAATCTTTATTTGACACCTACTACATGCCAGGCAAAAATACCAGGCATTGTGGTTGTGGTAGTGAACAAAATAGACACGGTCTCTGACTTTGTGAAGCTTACATTCTATGGAATGCATAGAAAGTTTGTGCTTTGCTCCCCAACTTTCTCTAATCAGGCCAAGGCCCACATAACTATGCACTTGTTTATAACCACAAATCATTCAATGATAATGAGAAAACAAAATGAAAATTGTTAGACTTGAAATCATACTGCTAGTACATGGGAGTACCAAATGAGTACTTGCAAGTAATGGATATTAACACAATCTATGAAGGCTGGAATATTTTCCTGTAACTATAGTTCAATTACTTAAAAAGTGTAGATTAAAAATACCATAGTGTTATATATAACAAAAGAAAAGATGCCCATAATCCAACATTCAAAGTTTATAAATATGTACCATCTATAAAGAGAGGCAAAAGTCCTTTTCTCTAATCCTACCTTCCAGAGAGAACTCTTCTAAGCACTTCTATGTGTGTCCTCACCAACTTTTTTCTATGCCTATATAGATTTTATTTTTTTAATAATAAAAGGATTATGTAATTGTTGTAAAAATTCAAACAATACAGAAAGACCTATATGGTATAAAGAGTGAACACTCCTCACATACTCATACCTAATCTCGGTTCCCACGAGTAACTATTAACATATTGATGTGTATTTAATGTGAATATTTTCACATCTTTTTCTATGCATTTACAAACACGCACGTGTGCATACATACACACACACACACCCCAAAGGGGGTATTTTTGTTTTTTGTGTTAACCTAGCAGTGGTTGACAATTTAAAGTTCAGAAGTCGAGGGCACATTCCTGTGTTTTTCATTTTCTACAAGAAGAAAAATGCAGCCATATGTCAGTCCCTCTCTGGATTTAGTACCCAATGCTTGGAATGTGAGCAGATGCTGAAGGCTATTAATGAAGCCCTTGAAAGAATGCCCATTTATGTATGTTGTAGATGCAAAGCCAAAGTTGAACGTAGTGGCCAACTAAGCAGCTGGCAAGGGGGCAGGAAAATGAAGAACGTGCCAACATTGATTGCAAGTTGATGGGCCATGGGAACCACATCATCTGGAGCAGTGTCCTGACATTGCTATAATTTAGGAAATGGAAACAATACTAAGAGACTTATAGCCTTTTAACCTCAATGGCTACATTAGTGTGTTGCGAAGGTAATAGAGAAAAAAATCTGGAATATAAGCATTCTGATATGGTCTAAATAAGACTGGTTTCTATCATGCCCCATATTGGAAAACTCCAAGATTTTCTCTCTCTTTTTTTGATTCCTTAGATACAAAGAGTAAGCCACAGTAATGTGTGTTTGATTAATGCCAACTCTCTAAACTCTTTAATATCAGCTAGCTACATTTCATTACAAAACACCATGTGCTCTTCTTTCCGATTAGGCATACCAATTCAACTGCAGAAGACACTGTGGTGATCTCTATCACACCAACAATCAGATATTTGTTGTAATAGCCTCCTAATCGGATTTCAGATGAAACCTCAATGAAATCGTTATAACCAGACATGAAATAATTAACCTTTTCTAATTTAAAAGGCCTAACAGAGAATGGTCTCTTGTGACAGGTGTAAAACTTCATTCCTTCTAGAAAATTACTCACCTAGCAGATGCTCCTTCTGACTGAAAAAGAAATTTCATTGAAAAAAAAGCATTCACCTTTTATCATGAATATTGCACAGGTACAACATATTAAGGCAATGACTTTCCACATAGAAGTGCATGACCTTGATCTTCTGATGGCTAATATTAATTGTCCACGTACAAATTATAAATATTCACCTGTTTCCATTCTCTAACAGTGGAGTGCAAGAATACGTGAATTCTAATTCTTAGGGTCCGTGGAAGTCTGATAATGCATAATGGTATTAGGCTTCCTCAAAAAAGTAAAGTAGGTTAGTGTGCCAAAACCTTGCACTGAAAATAGAGATTATCCGGGAAAAAGAATTCTATCTCCACTGCCAAAGAGAAGAATCAAGATCAAAAGGGAGAAGTTATTTTTATACCACAGTGCAAACATAAGAAACCGTTGACCTATTATTTGAATGTGACTCTGGAATTAATTGGTACAACTTGAATCAATTTTTTTTT
>NW_012149952.1:6592519-6593554 GCF_000956105.1 Propithecus coquereli
TACTTCCTCGTTTATGAAGGAATCGTTCAGCAGAAAGTTGTGTAATTTCCATGACTTTGTGTAGAGATGAGAGTTTCTGTTGGAGTTGATTTCTGCTTTTATTCACTGTGATCTGAGAAGATGCATGGTATGATTTCTATTTTTTTAAATTTTTTTGACATGCTTTGTGTCCTAGAATATGGTCAATCTTAGAGAATGTCCCATGAGCTGCTGAGAAGAACGTGTATTCAGTGGTTTTGGGGTAAAATGTCCTGTCAATGTCAGTCAAGCCCATTTGTTCTAGAGTTCTGTTTAAATCCATTATTTCTTTGTTAATTTTCTGTTTGGAGGATCTGTCCTGTGCTGTCAGTGGGGTGTCGAAGTCTCCGACTATTGTGGTGTCGCTGTCTATCAATTTGTTTAGATCAAGTAGAGTTTGCTTTATGAATCTGGGTGCACCTAAGTTGAGTGCATACATATTTAGGATTGTTATGTCTTCTTGTTTTACTGTACCCTTCACCATTATATAGTGACCCCCTTTGTCTTTCACTACTTTTGTTGATTTAAAAACCAAGTTATCTGATATCAAAACTGCCACACCAGCCTTCTTTTGGCTTCCATTTGCTTGAAATATTGATTTCCACCCCTTTACTTTGAGTCGAAATGCATCCTTGCAGGTTAGATGTGTTTCCTGGAGACAGCAGATCCTTGGGTTGTTTTTCTTTTATCCATTCGGCCAGCCTATGTCTCTTGAGAGGGGAGTTCAGACCATTAACGTTTATTGAGAGAACCAATAAGTGGGGTGAATTACTGTTCATTCTGTTGGGTTGCATTTTGTTTTGTTGTTTTCTCTCTTGAGCCATTGTGGATCTAGCCTTTGATCTTTGAATTTTGAGTGGTTTCACATTCGAGAGTGTTTATTGTGCTGATCCTTGTGTAATGCTGTTTTGAGTACTTCTTGGAGAGCTGGTCTTATCTTGGTGAATTCCCTCATCTTTGCTTATCTGAGAATGTCTTTATTTCTCCTTCATATATGAAACTTAGTTTTGCAGGGTA
>NW_012149952.1:6594320-6618385 GCF_000956105.1 Propithecus coquereli
TGTGCTTTCCGTTTGAGTCTTCATACTTCCAGAGTTCTTTCGCTGGTTCCTTCCTATCTGGATCAGTTGTTCCTTCTTGCCTTTAAATTTTCGTTTGGATAATGACACGCCCTGTTTAGTCTCTGAGCCAGTAGGTGGTGTTTGTGGGTTAGATTTGACCACACCTTCTATGATGAATCAGTAGATGCAGTAAAAGGGTGTGCAGGATGACCTCCCTGTCAGTAGGTGGCACTTGCAGGGAGGAGCAAGCTGCAGTGCTGTTTTTCCGTCCTGTAGCTATCTCTTGTTCCTCCAGAGAGGCCCTCTTGTGCCTCAGGTGGTGGGTGGGGTCCTGGGATTTCCTGGGTGTGTCCTTATTTTCCACCTCAGTGGGGGCGGGACTGGGAAAGAGTCTGGGTGGGGCTGGGTTGGGTAAGCCTGCCCTCAGGCTCCACAACTGCTGTTAGCAGGGGTCAAAGGTCTGCCGTTTGTTTCTTTGCAAAGCTGCCAGGAGGGGCTGAAATGGCTCCAATCAGCTGAAAGTCTGGGCTTAGGGGATGGGTCTGTCCAAGACCCACACTCTGGAGCAGGTCTCACTCCCCTCTAGCCTCCCCTTCTCCGTGTCCTCTCCCAGGCCACTGCCAGCAAGCGGGGCCACAGGCCGATGGATCTCCCTTGGCTGTGATGTGGGCCGGGAGTTTCCCTACCCAGGATCGCAGCCTCAGCTGGGTGCACAGCCCTCTTTTGGGAGGAGGGTTGCTGCTCTGGCAGGCTGATCTGCCCCTGAAGGCACACACTCCTCAGTAGGCTCTTTCACAGATCTCTCTTCTGTGCCCCGGGGCAGTGCGATCGTCACCTGGGTGTATGGGGTCTGGTCTGCAGGCCTGTCCCCTGGGCCCTGGAGATCAATCCCTGACCCTGCCAGGGGGAGGGGTGCTGGTCTTGAATCACCTACAGGGCGCCCAAGCTGGATAGATGTTACTCCACCTCGGGATTTGCCCCACTCTCCTGGAGTCCCCCGGCAGGCAGCGCATGGGAGGGCTCGCGGATAGGGAGCTCGCAGTCTGGGTACCCTTCAGTCTGCTGTAGGGTCCCAAAAGGGAAGGTCCCGTTCCTTGGAGATGCCTCTGTGCGATAGCTAAATTGTCTCTCTGGGCACGCACGGGTAGGGAGGGGGTAGGAGAGAATGGAGCACTATGGCGTCTGCCGATAGACTCCGGTCTGCGCCCCGGGAGGTGCCCCGAGGGGGCTGGGGGCCCGGCGCTGAGTCCGCAAGAGGCCACCGCTCACTGGTGGCAGCTGTCTCTGGGCTGGTGTCGGCAGGTCTCTCCAACCGCTCAGGAGCCGACCCGCAGTCCGAGATGCAAGAGAGGGGGACGTTAATCGCTCCACCTACCCTTTTCATTGGTCTCCAAGCCTCTCGGGACCTTTCTCCTTCCAGTTCTCCTCCGCAACTCTTCCCGTGGAGTCTCCTATAGTTTCAGGCACCCTTCCTTCCGACCCTCACCCGATCTATGTTTCTCTGCTAGCTTATTTTTTTCTCTTTCTTCTAAAATTCGTCTTTTTTGCAGAGACACTCTGACTGGTAGCTTTTCTGGTCCGCCATCTTGGCTCCTCCCTCTGAATCAATTTTCTTAAGTACCTACCAGCCTCTCCCTATACCAAGCCACACACATACAGACAATTTCGTTAAGTAGAGTCCAACATGAATGTGTGAATTCGACAGAGATCTCTGGGTTTTGAAATGCAGGCCCTCATTCCCTGAGATGGCCTTTGAGAGGGAGAGATGCTTTGCACAGGAGTTGTGTGGGTGATAGCAATAGGAGAAGTGATGGAGTCTGGACCCACTTTGGGCTGAGCATGGTTAAATTTGGGAGGAGGTCAGTGAAGGTGTGGGGTTGCTGATCCTGGGTATGCCAGGCTTGCTGGGTGTTAACTGGGAGGTGGGATGAAGGTGGCTAAGCTGGAAGGTGCGTAGGGACAAAGTCTTCTGAGAACAGTAGCTAATATATGGTCATGCAGGGCACATTGGGTGTTCTTTAAACTTTTTTCTCTTTCTTCTCTGTTTCTCTCCTTCTTTCTCTGGCTTGATTTTTGATCT
The DNA here is from genome assembly GCF_000956105.1 of Propithecus coquereli. Classification (NCBI taxonomy): domain Eukaryota; kingdom Metazoa; phylum Chordata; class Mammalia; order Primates; family Indriidae; genus Propithecus; species Propithecus coquereli. Next base: position 6,596,401 of record NW_012149952.1, read on the forward strand.
CTCTCCCTCTTCTTCCTGGGGTAGGAGTGCCAGGAATGGGCTTTAGAGAGGCTCTTAACTCCTTGAAATTTCAGCAAAGGGAAGGACTTGTGGTTTGAGTAAGCTTCTCTCAGTTTCCTAGATCCAGAATCCCCCAAAGACAAATCTGTTTCTCCTTCTCTCTGCTCTGCCTGCCATCCAATCCAAAGTCTCTCAATATGCACCTTTAGTGACCTCTCCTTTGAAAGTTCCCTTTTTCTTTGAGTATTCTCTTTTCCTTAGTTCCTTTCTCCATTGTTTAGACATAAATGAAAATAAAGTTTTCTTTGTTCACTTTTATTTATTGAAGAGAGGTTTACCTTTTACTATCGAACCAATTAAGAGGGATCTATATTTCTTGCCCATAAGAGCTAAACCTTGTTAAATTTTTTCAAGTTAGTTTTCACCACCTTTGGGACAGTTGCTTTTAATAGAAAAAATATTACCTGTACTCATCTGTTCTGTGGGGGCTTTGTATTTTGCAGATCCATTGAAAAATAATATTTATAATGAAAGCAAGCAATTATTGAGCTTACTCTGTGCCAGGGACTTAATATAAATGATCTTATTTAATAATAGTACCCATCCCACAGGGTTGTTGTGATGACTGAGTGAGCTCATGTATTTAAAGTGCTTCATGCAGTGCCTGGCAGATAGCAAACTGTCAATAAGTGAGCTACTGTTACTATTATTACTACTATTACTACTTTTACTACGATTGAGTTACTGGAATAAGCCACAGCAATGGTCTTGGGAAAAGCAAATTTCAGGGTCTAATAACCAAGATTCCTGCTTGATAGAGCAAGGTAACTGGGAATAGGATAGTACAAGTTTCATGGAATATGACAGAGGAACAATGGTCTAGAAATAACAGAGGAGTAAGGAGCAGCCTGATAACTGTCTGTCCGCCCCATCCAGCCCTGAGGATAAGGTGAGAGTACCTTTGAATATGGTCTCTAGCAAGGCTTATTATTGTAGTGACTAAGAGCACAACCAGATTTGGATTCCAGTGCTAGGTGTGCCATTCACAAGCTGTATGACTTTGGATAAATTGCTTAACTGTTCTGAGTTCTAGTTTGCTTATCTGTAAAATGGTGGAGCTAATAGAATCTAGCTCAGATGGTTGTGTGGAAACACGTGAGATAATAATTGTGTGAAGTAATCTTAGAGTGCCTGCTACCTAAAAAATACGATTATTATTACTATCCTTCTAACCTTTCTGCAAAGTAGGTATGTTTGTCCTCAGTTTACAGCTAAGAAAACTGAGGCTTAGAGGGGCTAAATAGCTTTCCCAAGGTACAGTTACTAGGCACAGGGTTAGAATTTGAACTGAGATCTCTCTGCCCCAAAGCCTGTGATCTTTTACTGCTCCATGATGTCTCCAGAAACATTATTCTGATTCCAGAAATGAGAATGACCTTGTGAGGTCAGCTATCACCTTAAAATAATAACAACAACAAACCCTAAACATGCTTCTTAACCTCTGAGGTACCCTGGCTGCTCATTTCACTTGCTTTCAACTCCAGGGAAATGGAGCTGTTCGTTATCCATGGTTTGGTGGAGTTATTTTCTTTCTTCTCCAAAGTCAGCTTCCCCTTTTCACTAAATTGGTGTTATTTCCAAGAAACAAATATGTTTCTGATGTTTCAGCCTTTTCATCTCTCGCTAAGCACCGTCTTCCTGGAAGCTTTTTATTTTCAGGTGGATTACTGCTGCCCCAAACACAAAAGCCTCAAGTCTAAAGATTCTCTGGAGCCTTGATATCTTCGTGAGAATTGTGCTAGTGTTGGGCTCAGATTGTGTAGGAAATTCTGGGCATCACATTTTCAGGAGACCTGCATGCTTCTCTCATCTCCTACATGATGTCACACTCACACCTTTGGCTTCAGATTTTTGGCATATGGCATTGCTGGATCTGGCACCTGATACTCTCTGCAGCTTTCGTGTTGCTTCTTTTTTTTGAAATAGCATGCCCTTTTAGGTGTTGCTCACACATACCTCGTTTAGTGCTGGTGGCATATGGTGTTCCTAGAGTTTCACATTCTTATCCAGCAGAGGAGTGAAAAGGGACATGTTTATCTTGCTTAACTTGGGGAGAGCAAGGATTCAGTAGGATTATTGTCTCAGGAAATGACTGGAATTGTGAGTGGGAATAATTTTAAATTGCATGGTCTGAATTTATTTGACAAAAAATCATTGAATGTGTATGATGAAAAAAGAATTGTGCTAAATGCTGCAGGAACACAAAGACATGGTCTCTGTCCTTAAGAGAATGTGAGTTAATAAAAGGCCAAAACAACCTTTAAAGTCTGTGTAGAATTTGAAGTTCCACAAGGAAAATATACTTTCCCTTCCACAAAAAAGTTCTATGGGGATCCAGTGTCTGTAGGATCAGGTAAAGCTTCACAAAGGAAGTGATGTCTGATGTGGCTCTGGTACAAAGTAGGTGCCCAAGAAATATTTACTAAATTGGGGCCAGGTGCGGTGGCTAACTCCTGTAATCCCAGTACTTTGGGAGGTCAAGGTGGGATGACTGCTTGAGGCCAGGAGTTCAAGACCAGACTGGGAAAGAAAGGGAGACCCTGTCTCTACACAGAAATTAAAATCGTAGCCAGGCATGGTGGCTGGCCTGTAGTCCTCGCCACTTGGGAGGCTGTAGCAGGAGGATCACTTGAGCCCAGGAATTCGAGGTTGCAGTGAGCTATGATCATGCCACTGCACTCCAGCTTGGGCCACAGAGTGAGACTCCATCTCTAATAATAAATTGGGATTAGATGAAATATGAAAAAGGGAATTTTAAGTGGAGGAAATGGTATATGCAACATGGCAGAGGAAAGAATGGTCACAATGTGTATGAAAGGAAAGTAGTTTAGGTGAGAGTAAAAGCTGTATGTCAGGAAGGAGTAGGGCTGAGGCCAGAAAGGAGAATCATGGCCTGGAATGCCAAGCTAGGGATCTTGCCCTTAGTTTAGCAGGCATTAGGGAATCATTGAAGATTCTTGAGCATAAGAATGATGACATTGATTTACTGCCTAAGATGGTTCTGATGACAGAACTTGTGGCCATTTTTTTGTATTTGTTTGTTTATTTAGCAATAGTTGGAGAAAAGTCAAGAAATGAAGATGAAGAAAAAGGCCATTCTATTTAGTGATCAGGATGTATTTAAGATCTCCCTAAATAATACTTTTGGTAGAAGGATGGGGTTAGAAGGTAGATTTCAAAGACTTAAAGGAACAAGTGTGGTAGTGGAGAGAAGGGTAGCGATCCTCAGCAACTTGAGTGGCCTGAAGTGAAAGCTTGTGGAGTCTTGAGAATTGTTGAAGGCAGAGAGGAAGGGGTCTGCAGAGGGAGACACTGAAATGATGGAGAGAGAGAGAGTGGCTGATTCATACAAAAAGATCAAAGAGAAGGAGGCCAAGATGGGAATCAAGGGAAGGGTTTTCCTTGGAAAGGAAGATTTTTTTCTTTTTTAGAGATGGGACTAAAGGGAGAGAGATGAAAGGAAATGTCTTGAGGAGGAGAATGAGACACAAGAAAAGGAAAGAGTAGCCATGCCACTGCATACTGCTGAATGCTGCTGTTGCCACTGGACCTGGGTGGAGTGAATATATACAGCTCTGGCACCCACTGCTGCCACCTAGGTCACCCCACCCAGCCAGTCCTGCTGCTGCTGGGACCCAGGTGAAGCAAACCCTGATGGCCACTTGTCTCTGTGGAGAGGGACCCATAGAGACAAGTGGGTGATCCCACTTGAGCTTTCAGCAGCAGCTTGGGGACCAGCTCATCCCTCCACACAAATATCCCCCAGCACCTGCTTGGACTGTTACATCCACAGGGAAATGGGGAGATACAGGAGAGCAGCAGTGTTGGGTACAATGTACACTATTCTGGTGACAGATATACTAAAAGCTCTGACTTCAGTATTATACAATTCTTCCATATGACAAAAAACATTTATACCACCTAAATCTATTGAAATAAAAAAGAATGCTTTTTCCATAAAAAAAGGAAAGGAAAGAGTAGAAAAAGCTTGTTCAGTCCTACACATAAAACCTTGTTCTTTTGGCAGAATGCTCAGAACACTCTTCTCAAAGGTTGCTCATTGCCCAGGCTTCTTCCACAATATTTATGGCCCGATTGAGTCTCTTCAGCTTCAGTCAGAGACAACCTCACAGCTGCAGTTGGCTTGGCCCTTCTTGCAGTGAGTTGACACCATTGCTGATGGGCTTCAAAGACAGTATAAATGGTTCTCCCCTGAGAGCAGGCTATGCTCGGCACCTAGGCAGGCTCATTACACAGCCAATTAAACTGCTATTACTTGAAAGGAATCAATGGCAGTTCAAGGTCTGCTTGAGTAGACTTTGCATTTCCTTGTTCACATGTGTTAGTCTTACAGTCGAGGAGTTCCCAACCACCTCAAGGGGAAGATGTAAACATGACCTTAGAAACAATAGATTCTTTCACTTTCTCTAAGGGGGAGTCCCAGAAGGTCTTACTCATTAGATCCCTTTAATCTTTCAGAATAGAAAGGAGTTCAGGAAACTCTTTAAACAGTGGCAAGCTCAAGCATTTTGCCCTGGTGCTTTCATTCAGACACAGGCATGTCAGTTCCTCAATGTCTGTCCTTCTGGACATTCCAAAGGGAGGTCCCTGAGTATTGAGTGCAGTAAGCCAGAGACTGGATTTTCCCCACAGAAAGGCTCCAGCCCTCTTGTAAATACAATTTGCAGAAACTAATTTAGCTGGTTCCACTTAAATGAATTGGGAAATGACCCAACAGAAGGCCTGACGTGGGGGACGGAGGGATGTGCGCCAGTGCTACCACTGCATCAGGAGCAGCCACACTGGGCCTTTTACTTTCAGCACGAGAATGTTGACTTTCTGAATGCAACACACTTTTCCATCTACTTACTGTGTTATTTAAATAAATTGCTTTGCTCTTGAGGGACCTTATACTCTTTGGCTCAATGAGAAGCTGGTAGATTGGAGTCAGAAGGAGCTGTCAATGTGGAATCTAATAGAGTTTCAGCATGGGAATATTAGGGGTCAGGAGCAACCTCACATTAGTTATCGCATCTTGTCATTAGATGACATGGATATTACCATAAAGAGTAAATCTGTGGGGAGCGCCAAGATGAAAGCCATAAATTGGCTAGGAGAAGTAGGAGATTTCAATGTGATAGCAAGTGCTTCTATTCAAGGCGCGAACACCAAACCACTCTACAGACTGCTCAGGCTCCCTGCTCTATTCTAACCTCATATCACTTTTTACTCTTTGAAATACTGTCGAATTTGGATTATTCATTGCCCTCAGCTGACAAGGGTTCAGCAGCAGCAGACTAATTTTAATGGTGGCCTAAACAAACTTAATTAGGGAAGCTGTTCTGTGGCCAACAATCACCTAGTGCATTCCAGAGCCAAATATAAAGACCTTGTGGATTTTCTATTGTTAGTTATCACCTGTATTACTACTTTCCTTCTGTCATGCAGGACAAGGCACACAGGAGTTTATTATTATCCTGGCTTCCCCACTGACCAGCTGTGTGACCTTGACTGAATTACCTGACTTCTCTGAACCTCACTTCCTCCTATGTAAGCTGGAGATAATAATGGTACTTAATGAAGTACCATTGATGAAGTAATGCATTTGGAGTGGTTAGTGCAGTGTCTAGCACACAGTACTAAATGAATTATAATTGTTTAATGATAACAATAACAGCCATTTAAAACAAATATGTAATGTATTGGACATGTGTGAACTTGAGGGGTGAATCATTTTATTTGCCCTTATTGAAGGTGCTTTGAAAAGGAAAGCATAAATGTGAGGACAGCGGGGTAAGTAAAGAAATATATATCCCATATGTTTATTTTCTTTGCACCTGAGGGTTTCATTATTAAGATTTTTAAACTAAGTTAGAATGAGAAAGATGCAATAATTTGCCCTTGCTAAAGTCCTCAAAACTCAAGACTGTAAAGAACTTCTGTGTTTTGTTACCTGTAACTTATAACATCACTATTACTATAGGTAACAATACATATTTTTCAATATAGCAAGCGCTGGTACCCAGAGGCCTATACCAGGTATTAACTGAGGTATGTAGCATCTCATTTCTCTCTGATCCATCACTTTTTTGATGGACTCATCAGAAGCATTGGCACCTGGAGATCCTGTAAAAATGCAGTCTTTCAGCCCCCATCCCAGAGATTGTGGCTCGGGAGGATTGGAATGCGGCCCAGGAATCACAAGTATGATGGGTGATTGAGATGCCAAGGGTTCAAGAGTCAGAATGGGAAAACCGTGGGTTAATAAGATCCAGCCTCTCCCTACCTCAGTCCAACCCCGGCAAACCCATGCTGTGTAAATCACTCTGAGGTCTGAGTTCCTTTAGTATCCTTTCGTTGGGGCATGGCTTTAGAGTGCCAGTACACCTCTATTCATCTCTTGCAGAGTAGGGATGAGCCTTTAAGCAAGGTTTGCCCTCTCCTCCTGACATGAGCCCCCCAGCACCCTGCATCATTATCATAATTGTCTCCCAACTTCTGATTAGATACAAACATGACAGCAGCAATCATGTTTCATCTTCAAGTTGTAATTGGATGCAATATGGTGATTATGCATCCTGATAGAAGGGCATTTCCATGGGATAATAAGTGCTCACAATAGCAATCTCCTTGGGATGTTTTTGCTTTTGCCTTATGGCTGCATGTCCTTTTTCCACTTCCCTTCCCCCGAAGGGAGAGCATGACTTCAGCATCTGCTGCTGTTTTTGCCTTGATTTTCTCATCAAACACACATACATACGCAAATAATCTCATTTGGTGCATCTGTTTTTAATTGGCTGTCTCTCATGGCTAGTCCTCCTTCTTGGGCACCCTCCTTTCTCTAACAATCCCTCTAATCCTCATGGTCACATAGAATGGAATTGAGAGAAAAATGATCTGTGAACCATTTCTGTAGAAGGCTAATTTTTATTTTCCTTCATCAGTGTGTAGCATCTCTTTTCCTTCTTCTTGTCCTTCTTCTCATGGTTTCTTCTCTGTATTAACAGAATCGGGTTTATGGATCTTTCCCTCCCACCTTCCCTCCTTCCCATTCTCTTTCCCTCTCTCCCTCTTCCAACCCCCCAATCTGTAAATGGGGAGTTGCTGGCATGGTGGAGTGTAAGGAGCCCACACTCAGAAGTCAGATAGTCCAGTTCTGCCATTTACTAGCTGTGTGAACCTGGGCAATTATCTCAGCAACCTGAGCCTAAGGTTCTTTGTCTGTAAGATGGGAATCATTGTGCTTACGCTATTTTGTACTTTGCAGTATATTGTTTGGAGGAACAAATTATACCTATGAAAGTGCCAGTCTCAGAGTGAGCACTTGATAAATGCTGGTTATTGTTTTAATATCTACCATGTAAGTTTTTTTTTGTTTTGTTTTAATGAGATAATGTGTAAATAGCTTAGAATACAGGCTATGTAGCTGCATACCAATTAACTACTCCCTTCCCATTTTATTTTTTGGAAAATAAGATCCAGAATGAGAAGGAGGAAGAAACATCATTGGATCCAAAACCAAGCATTTAGGACTCCTCATAATCAGGCCATCCTGCGTTAATGCAGTCAAATTGTCAAATGTTTCCAGTGTACCTGACCTAATTGAGTGCAACAGACAACATTTCCCACTACTCCTTAGAAGGACCTGTGTCTCTCTCACTTTGTGGCATGGGCCTCCTTCTGGCAACCCTTACATTATGTTCTATGTTGGCCTCTGTGTGTGCTGCTTAAGGGGTTGATGATGGTTGACTCAAAGGTTATCTTTGGAAATCATTGTCTACCCTCCACCTCTTCATTTTCTTATCCTCGACTCTGTTTACTTTGCATAATCTTTCTGGTGGCATTCAAGGCTAGAGAAGGTGCTAACCCAAGTGCTATATTCCTATGCCATCTACCATGTACTTTACTAAATTTCATTTTTAGCTTACTTTTCTCTAATTGAAAAAATCGTGGCCTATCCGAGTTTGGAGGACATTTAAAAGCCGTTAAGTCCAAGCCACTCATTTTAAAGTTGAGGGAATTAAGACCCAGAGATGTCAACTTATTTTTTCAGGGCCAGGCAGGGGATTCATGTCATACCTGGGGCTAGAGGCCAAGTCCCTGACATCTGTTCAAGTATTTATCCCTCTACAGCACAGGTTTTTAAATAGATCCTTTTATTTGTTTAGCCATAAGTTACAAACATTTCTCCTCCTTTTATCTATCACAAAGTCTCCCATTTTATTTTTTCTGTTGTTTCTGGCTCTCCCTCTATTAGGGGTTGAACTGTGTCCTTCAAAAATGATATATTGAAGTCCTAACCCCTAGTACTTCAGAATGTGACCTTTAACAGAGTTTTTATAGAGGTAATCAGGTTAAAATGAGGCCTTATCTAATATGATTGATGTCTTTATAAAAAGGGGAAATTTGGATATAGAAATAGACACAGAGGGAAGATAATGCAAAGCCACACGTCACATGACTAAAGTATCTACAAGCCAAAGAATGCTAAGAAATGCCAAATATTGCCAGCAAAGACCAAAAACTAGAAGAGGCAAGAAAGGATCCTCCCCTAGAGCCAACTGATAGCATGGCCCTGTTGTCCTTGATCTTTGACTTCTAACTTTAAGAACTGTAACACAATAAATTTCTGTTGTTTTAAGCCATTCAGTTTGTGGTACTTTGTTAACGGTAACCCTAGGAAACTAATACACCCACCCTGGATACCTTTGCAATCCTCAAAAGGTAAATATCATTAACGCCAGAGAGAGAAATTTGTCAAAAAAGCAAGTGTCTAGCACACAGACTTGTCTGCTTTAAATTACAGTATATTTGTACTTGGGAGCCAAGTAAAATATGCATGGTGTCAGTGTTTATTTTATATATATATATATATATATATATATATACACACATATATATATACACACACATATACACACACACGTATATATAGGGAGAGAGAGATAGAGAGATTGATTATTGATTATAGGAATTGGCTCACATGATTATGGAGTATGAGAAGTCTTACCACAATCTTCAGGCTGGAGGCCCAGGAAAGCCGGTGCTGTAATTCAGTTCAAGTCCTCAAGTCCAAAGGCCTGAGAACTAGGGGAGCTGATGGCTAAGGGCAAGAGAAAATGAATGTCCAGCTCAAACAGAGAATGAATTTACCCTTCTTCTACGTTTTTGTTCTCTTTGGGTCCTCAACAGATTGGACAATGCCCACTTATTAATACATTAGTGAGGATGATCTTCTTTATTCAGTCTACTGATTCAAATGCTAATCTCTTCCAAAAACATTCTCACCAACACATCTAGAAATAACGTTTTACCAGCCATCTGAGCATTCCTTAGCCCAGTCAAATTGACACATAAAATTAACCATTACACTTTCTATTGAATCTGTAAGATCATTTTATTGTTGTTTTGTTGCTTGTGCTTATGCTGAGACTTAGAGAATTTTTTTTTTTTTTTTGAGACAGAATCTCACTGCGTTGCCCGGGCTAGAGTGCCGTGGCGTCATCCTCGCTCACAGCAACCTCAAACTCCTGGGCTTAAGCGATCCTCGTGCCTCAGCCTCCCGAGTAGCTGGGACTACAGGCATGCGCCACCATGCCTGGCTAATTTTTTCTATATATTTTTAGTTGTCCGATTAATTTCTTTCTAATTTTAGTAGAGACGGGGTCTCGCTCTTGCTCAGCTGGTTTTGAACTCCTGAGCTCAAACAATCCGCCCGCCTCGGCCTCCCAGAGAGCTAGGATTACAGGCGTGAGCCACCGACTTAGAGAATTTTTGAGGAATATGTTTTGGTTGGTGGCTGCATAGGGCAGATGTGCTGGCCAACAGTGTTCCTCTAGGCAGTTATAGTTTTTGAGAATTGTTATAAGTTTCCTACTTGTATGGCACTCTAAAGATACACCTTTGTTCCCTCATCTTGCTTTCCAGATGATGCATCTGGGCCACACTAATATAAGGTCTATGTATCATTATCTTGGTGATACAGCTGTCATGCAATCTCACAGGACAGTGACAGGGTCCAGGGCTGATTTTTTTTTGCTAAGCATCAAAACCAAGAGATTCATACTAATAACTGCCCTTTTCTCCATCCTGGCACTGGTAGTTATTAAGAATTGTCAATACACATACAGTGCTAATCTATACTGGGTAATACCCAGACCAGACTTCCTGATAGATGCCTAGAAAGTTTCATAAACAGGGATCTTTGCTTTTAACCCACTTGATGGTATTTTCCCAGAGCTGTGTTTGGAGTGCTGCTGAAAGTCAGATGGCTAACAGTGTACTAAAAAGTCTGCATTGAGGTCAAGGAGAAGAAATAGGTGTTATCTAGCTATGATTGCAGCAATTGACAAAAATTGGTATAATATTACAGAGGGGCATTACTAAGGAGTACTGGGGAGCAGAATGAAAATAGCATGGGCTTAGGCATCACTCAGACTTAGGTTTGAATTCTGTGTGACTTTAGAAATATGACCTATATTCATTGAACCTCAGATTTTTTTAATTCAGGATACTATGGAATTTTTAAAAAATATGAACAATTCCAAATGTAAAAAAAGAATAATATAGCAAACATACATGCACTTGCCATCAAGTTTTAAAATAATTGTATATTACAAATACAGTTGTAGTCTCATGTATATCCTTCCCCAAGCATGTTGCCCTCGCTGCTCCCTCCCTGCCACTCTCCTCAGTCGCACTACACACACTCAAAGCAATTAATACCGAAAACTCAAAAAGCCTCAGACATATGGAAAATAAATTGCTTCTGAAATGGCAAGGGTTGGTAGAGACTCTTATTGCAGGGTTAATTAATATACCTGACAAAAGAATAACAAAAGGGCTTGTTTAGGGAAGTCATGGAGAGTATTTCTACTTTTAAAATATAAAAATATAGATTAGAATCTTCCAGGGAAATATTAGATTTTTAGTAGGCTGAATGGTTTTCTGAACAAGGCCAGATTAGTTCATCCCCGTAATGAGTGCTCAGTACATGTGGCTCTATGTGGGTGTGATGGTTAATTGTATGTATCAACTTGGCTGGGTCATGATGCCAAACATCATGTTCAAATATGTCTAGATATTTCTGTGAATGTGTTTTTGGATGAGGTTAACATTTAAATTGGTGGACTTCGAGTAAAGCAGGTGATCCTCCATAATGTGTGTGATCCTCATCCAATCAGTTGAGGAGAACAAAGACAGTCCTCCCCCGAGCAAGAAGGAATTCTACCTCCAGACTACCTTTGGACTTGAAATGCAATGTCAACTCTTTCCTGGGTCTCCAGCCTGCTGGCCTGTCCTACAGATTTTGAATTTACCAAGTCTCCACAATCACATGTGATCAATTTCCTTATGATAAATCTCTCTCTCTCTCTCTTTCTGTTTACGTATGTATACACATCCTGTTGGTTCTGTTTTAGAACTCTGACTAATAAAGTGGTAAGGCAGCCTCTGTTTTGTTTTCCAAAGGGGGAAATGGTGGATGTATTCTAATCATCTTGTTGATGCCTAGGTTTCCAATATATATGCGCAGGTGTTTGTATCTTACACCTTATGTCACTCCTCAGTGCAATAACTCTCTGTGGTTCCCTCTGCCCAAGTAAAAATGCCTTGGCCTGGCATTTCAAGCTGTCCACAGTTTTCCTGTCCACTTTGTCCTTATATTCCTATGCTCCAAATAAATTGTATCAAACACCTCTGCCTGTGACTTTTTAAAGACTTGAACACTACTCCCTCTAGTCTTTGCATATCCCAAACCCAACCATAGACAACTCCTACTATGTTTCAGATAATCTTCTAGAAGCTGAAAATTTGTGGGGAACAAGACAGATACAGTCCTTTTTCTCATGGAGCTTACACACTGGTGAGAAAGACAAAAGAACAAGCAAATAAATGAGTAAGAAAATATGATAATTCCAGATAATGATTAGGACTCTGAAGAAACTGAAACAGGGTAATATGTAGAAAGTGACAGGGTGTGCTACTTTAGATTTGTGGCCAGAGATGCCCTCACTGTGGAGGTGATACTAAAGCAGCTATGGCCCCTACCCTAAGAAATCTCACAACTTAGTTGGGGACACAGGAACACATACAGAAGGTATAATTTGGAAGCATGAGCATTTTTATGTGGGAGTACAGAGAAGGGCTACCTAACATGGGCTGGGGTGGGGCAGAGAAGGTGTCCTGGAGGAAGTGACACATAGGCTGAGATCTGAAATATAATTAAAAGTCAGGCAAAAAAAGAGGGGAGGGAGGAGAATACATTCCAGGCAGAAGGAGTAGTTTGTATGATGAATATCCAGAGCTGAGAAATAACCTTTTTGGGAAAAGCAGGCTGAAACTTAGATATGATCACGGGAAAGTAAATGATGAAGCTGGAAAATAAGCAGGGCCAGATCATAAAGGGCTTTGTAGGTACTGCTACTACAGTTTGAGGTGCTAAGATGTTTTATTTTCATTATTGTCTTCTTTTTACCTGCAAGGAAACTGAAGCCCAGAGAGGGTAAATAATCTATACATCATTTCACAGCTAATAAGTGGCAGAGCTGGGATTCAAACCCAGGTTTTTTTGACTCTACTACACCATGCTACCTTGTAAGAATTCAATTTAATTTTTTGATTCTTAATATGGAACACTGAGTAGTTTGGTTTGGTTGGAACACATAGTATATATAAGAAAATAGTGGGACAGAAAACTAGAAAAATTCAGTGAGGCCAGATTATTGAGGGAATGAGTTAAAAGCCTGTCTAAAGAATCTATGCTTAATTATCTTGATTTTATAGACAGGCAAACTGAGGTTCAAAGAAACTAAGAAAATTGCCCATGGTTGCAAAGTTAGTATGTGGTGAGACTGGAATTCAGCTGAGGTTTAACTGGTGCCGAAGTCTGAGTTCTCTATCAAATCCTCAAAATTATCTCCCTACTTTACCTTCAGCTCCTTCCTCTCCACTGGCTTTATCTGCTCAGTCATAAAAAAAAAAAAAAAAGCTGAACATATACTGAACACTTATCATGCACCACAAACTATACAAATTGTTCTGTGTCAGTAGCTCATTTAGCCCTCACAGCAGTACTGGAAGGAGGGCACTGTATTTACTCTCATTTTATAGATGAGGAAACTGTGTCTCAGAGAGGCAAAGTAACTTGTCTAGGGTTGTACTCTGAATACATTGCATAGTCGTGTACATCATGGTGATAGTTGAAGCTTCAGTAGTAGATGTGGTCACTGAGCAAGATAATGAGGGGACGGGTATTTGTATACACAAGGAGTGCAATGCGCACTACCCGAAGGATGGACATATTTGAAACACGGACTTCGGTGGGGGGAACCAAGGGCAACACACGTAACCTAAACATATGTACACCCAAAATTTGCTGAAATAAAAAAAACAGATAATGAGGGGGAGAGAGCAAGGAAGAGGAGAGGAGAAGACAGGAAAATGGGATGAAGGTGGATTAGTCATCTTGGGCTGCCATAACAAAATACCATAGACTGGGTAGTTTAAACAACAGCTATTCCTTTCTCACAGTTTTGGAGTCTTGGGGGTCCAAGATCAAGGTGCTAGTCAATTTTGATTCTCAGTGATGGGGGGATCCCTCTTTCTGGTGTGCTTACAGCTGGATGTGTCCTCACATGGATGAGAGAGAGTGAATTCTGATCTCTTTTTCCTCTTCTCAAAAGGACACTTATTCCATCATGGGAGCTCCACCCTCATGACCTCATGTAAACCTAATTACCCCCCAAAGGCCCCACCTCCTAGTACCATCCCATTGAGGGTTAAGGCTTCAACATAGGAATTTTGCAGGGGGTACACAATTCAGTCTAGAAGGGACAGGAAGGGAGAACAATCTGAGAACAGAACCTGGGAGAATGCCCTCGTGAGCAGAGTGGAGGAGGGAAAGGAGCGATGGTCAGAGGAGTACAGTGCCCTGGAGGATGTGGCAAGGAGGGGCTTCTAGGGGGGAGGGGCCAGGAGTGTTCAATGCCGTGGAGTCACTGAAGTGGACAGGGTTACATGGAAGTGCCTAGACTCGGGAAATTTTAGAGTAGCTGTAACCAGCAGAGTGGTAGCGGTTGAGGACAGCCCACAGAGGATTAAAGCTGAGAGAGCAGAGCACGGGTGGATGCAGAGGCGTGGTGGACACTGGACAGAGAGGACGGGGGTGGAATCTCTGGTTGAAGAAAACAAATTCGGGGAGGGGGATACTAAGTGATTCTGAGTGATTGATGGGAAGGAGGTAGTAGAAAAGAGACTGAAGGTTAAAACAAGTCAGCGAGGGGGGGTGGTGCCCTGGGAGCTGAGAGGAAAGCAGGGCTGGGAGCAGAGTTAGAGAGCCTGGCTTTAGGCAGGAGGACGCGTGTGATGCAGTGGACACAACACAGGTTTCGGAGTATCACAGTATCTTGGTTCTACTCTTTACTAACTTACGACCCTGTTCAAGGCACTTAATCTCTGTCAGCTGCAGTCTCCATACCTGGCAAGTGGGGGTAATGACAGGACCTATTTCTTAGAGTTGTTGTAGGAATTCAATGAGATAGTGGACAGAAAGCATCCAACATAGGGTGTGGCATCTAGTAGGTGTTCAATACATGGATGATAAAGGAAAATGCAGAGATATTGGGGAAGTGAAATTAACACATATGAACTGGGCTCATAATTCAAATGGTCACCAAAGGAATATAGTTCCTTGCCTCGCTTGGGTCCAGTAGTGTACCACGGTGGAAAGTGTTAGTGCTGCTCACCAATGTTGCTGGTCTTTTTCCTGACGAGCACAGAGTATGACTACAATTCTTTCTTATCTTTAAGTTGGATGTGGCCAAATGACTTGTTTTGGGAAATGAAATATGAAAACTGCTTCTAGGTGGAGGCATTTAATTGTTGGTCCTCAACTCTCCAGTGCTCTCTTCCTTTGCCTTGTCAAATGGGGAAACACTCATTGATAATGGAGGTGCAATGCTGAGCTGCCTTAGACAGTCACCCAGACCTGCAGTGGACTATGTGGGAAAGAAAGAAACACATGCTGTTTTTACCCACTGAGATCTTGAAATTGTTTGGTATTGCAGCATAACCTGGCTGATCTTGATTTATATGCCCCCAAAGGTGACAGCAGAGTGTCCCTTAATTTAATACTTAGTGGTGTCTTTGAAGACAGTACGAAAAGTGAGCATAAAGTTAATGTGACTGATTTTTAACAACTTGCCAGAATTTATAATCCTTCAAATTAATGTTCTTGTCTTCAAAGTAGTCACTGTGGAATTATATAATAATTTAAGTGATGTACAAAACACTTATGAAATTCCTTTTACAACCCAGCCTCAAAATTGATTAATTTAGTCATTTGCTATGTGCCAGGCACTGGGGATACAGAGATGAAAAGCCGTGTTCTCTCCCCTTCAGGAGCTCACAGTGTTGTAGTAGGAAATGTGTAAGCTATTTCAAGTGTCCCAATGTATGGCACAGCCATCAATGTGGTGTTGGGAAAGGGTCAGTTCTACCACAAAGATTCAGTAAGGAAGAGGTGACTAGGTGTTCACTAGACAGATAGATTGCCTAGATTGCTATTTCTAGGCAGAGGGACCAACAGGAACAAAGGCGTGGAGGTTTGAAGTAGCCTGGCACATTTGGATCAGTGCAAATGCTTCTGTATGTCCACAGCCTAGTGTGAGGCATGAAGCTGCAAAGACAGGGAGGGGCAGATCATGGAAGGCCTGCTATGCCACGCTGAGGAGTTTGTACTTTATTCTGTGAGACAGGGAGAACCAATGATGGGTTTTAAGCATGGGAGCCATGTTATCTTTTTATTTTGGACAGCAATAGGAAAATACAATTAATATTGTGACAGGGAAACATTATTAGGTATGATCTCACTACTTTCTAAGAACTGTTAATTCCAATCACTAAAGAGTCCTTTATTGATGAAGTGAGTGTGGTTGAAAATTTGGAGCTGCCTGAAGAGAATCAAATGCTCTGCATAAAAGTGGGGGGAGAGAGAAATTACTTCACAGGTGAGGAAAGGAAAGAAGCAAAGGAAAGGCAGTGGGGATGATTGAGAACTCAAGACAAAGATGTCTAATGGGATTTCATGTTAAAGCATTTGCTGTTTGCTGTGCTGTATAAACCTTCTTTTCTCTACAGAATTGCCAGCAAAATCGGCATTGCTCACTGTACTTTGTGGAGGGAATTCAGTATTTAGAGATGTAGTGAAGTGCTGATTGTTACTTCAAGGTCAGTCTGGGGCAAAAAACAGGGACTACACCTAGAGACAACCAACCTCTAGGCTATATATTTTAGACTCTGGCTTACTGTCGTGATTTGTTTTGGCCAATGAGACAATAGCAAACTTGATGCCAGCAGAAGCCTGGGAGAGTACTTGCTTACACCTGTCCACTTTCCCTCTTGCTCCCTTGCCTTCACCATGAGAATATGCTTAGGCTAGACTTTTGAATAATAAGAAACATGTGGCCCAGTCACCTTGGTTGCCTCAGATGACAGCCAGCCAACTGCTAGATATGCGATGTGAGCTCAGCTGAGACCAGAACTGTCCATCCAAGCCCAACCAAGAGCAGAACTGTCCAGCTGACCTGGAGACTCATAATAACAAATGATGAATAGTTATTGTTTTTTTTACCACTGAGTTTGGGGGTGATTTGACATACAGAATTGTTGTGACAATGGGCAGTTGATACATGTCATAAACATAACCTATCTAAAGGTTGTGTTTGTGGTTCTGATTGTGGTTCTGATTGTGCCTCTGTCACAATAAGAATAGGGGGGAATCAGGAAGCTGCCATTTCAACCATTGGCTCCAGGTTCCAGTCTAGATTCATAGGTGTTGAAGCAGAACACAGGCCATACATGGTGTTAGCAAGGATTGTAGCATAGGTCCTGGGCCAGCAGTTCAAAATCCTCTTCTACAGAAGAAAAAAAGATAGTGGCACTTGTGTTTGTTTAGTTGGATAGTAACAATGGTTTTCAAATGCCTGAAAGTTTCTTACTTTTCTGAAAAATGTTATCTCGATATTTGTCTCCTGTGGTTTCTGATAAGTATGAATCTTTCTGCTTTCTCAATGGCTTTTGTTCTGGTTTCATGTTTTTGTCCTGTTTTTGCATTATGTTTAAGCTTAAAACTCATTTCACATTACTTGAGAAATAGGTATGAATCCCAAATCAGAATGTCACAGAAACATTGAACTGTAGAGCTGGAAAAGACCTTTGCATATCACTAAGGACATCAGTAGAGCGCACTCTTACAGGTAAGACTTGGTCCTTGGATCTTTCCAAATATTCTCTCGTGCTTAACTTTCCTATGCTTTATGTGTATGAGGGAGTGAGGTGAGGACCGGCTCAAAAGCCACTTAAAATGCCATGCTCTCATGTCAGACTCGGATTCTAGGAATCCAGTTCTCAACTACAGCATGTGGGCGAATGCTTGAAGCAACCAACCCGAATGGTGAAATTCAATTTCAGTTCAGTCCCTCTAGTTTTGAATAGATGCTTGTTTTCCTTCCTTTTGTATTTTACAGAATTTATTCAGAGTTCCTTTCTTGTACTATACTTAAAGATGGACAAAATGTTCTTGAAATTTCGGGCAGAATAGTAATTTCCATGGAAGTGTCCTTATTCTTAGGAAATATATTTTAAAGAATTTAGGGGGAAACTGTCATGCTTCTGCAACTCACTTTTAACTGGTTCAGCAAAAATAAAATCTGTACATCTACTATTTATCTATGTAAAGCAAATACGGCAAAATGTTAACAATCGTTGGATATAGGTAGAGAGTATATGGGTGTGCATTATATAATTCGTTAAACTTATTTTGTTTGAAAAATTAAAAAAATTGTTCTATAAAGACACTTCTGACCTAGATGGCTCCACCGGAGTTTTACCACATAGTCAAAGAACCTAATTGTCTATGTATAATAGAAGTAAATAATTTTTTAAGAAACTTTGAACACAGTACTCTCATTGTAAATACTTAGGTGAATTCTGAGGAGAAAGAACCACAAAGACATCTCAACTTTCCTCATTAGATTTATTGCTAATAGTATTTTAATTTTCAAACAATTTTATGTATATCATGGGATAAAGCAAATAAGTCCATTAATGTCATTAGGAACTGAGATTTTACTATAAGATAAAAGAGTCAGGAAATGTTATGTTGCTGGGAGATACCCAGAGGTTCTTGAGACACAGTGGTTTTCAGGTGAGCACTTACGAATCACCTGTTTAGGTACTGCAGGCTGAGAACTCTGGCAGCAGCTTCTCTGACCTTTGCTTTAGGTCTCTGTTTCTTTGTATTAAAACCCTGTATACTTGGAATGCATAGAGTGCCTTTTGTTTTCCTGACCACATTCTGGCTAATAGAGGGAGCCCGTTTTAGTTGTGGTTCATCCACATCCTAACTTAGAACAGAGTCTCAGCTTCATGTGGGTTGAGTTTCTGGTGAGACTCCTTACCTTAAGTGGGACCTGAGCCTTGGCTTCTCTGCATTTTGCCCCTTGAGGCTGTGGAACTGATGCTCAAAGTATGCAATACCAGCATGTAAGTCGTGCCTCAGTCAATTTGGGCTGCTACAACAAAGTACCACAGACTGAGTGGCTTCAATAACAGAAATTTATTTTTCACAGTTCTGGAGCCTAGAAGTCCAAGATCAGGGTGACCGCATGGTTGGGTTCTGATGAGGGCCCTCTTTTGGATTATGAACTATTGTCTTCTCGTATCCTCACATGGAGATGAGCAGGGAGAGCTCTCTAGGGTCCCTTTTATAGTGGGACTAATCTTATTCATGAGGACTTCACCCTTATGACCTAATCACTTCCCAAAAGCCTCACCTCCTAATACCACCACATTCGGGGGTAGGATTTCAACATATGAATTTGGGGGAGGGGGTACACAAATATCCAGTAAATAACAAGCAGCTTTGGCATACTGATATTCAGCTTACTACTCTGGAATCAGGCTTTCTCTGGAAAATTTAACCTGGCAATTCCCACATTATTTTTTAATCATGTTTCTAAGGGAATGTTTTTGTATTTTATCCAGCATTTTTTTTGTTATTTTTGGCAGGAGGGTTCATCCGAATAACCTGGCCTGTCACTAAAGGAAATGGAAGTTCCTGGAAGCTTTTGAACCTAATCAAAGGAGACCTTACAGGGCTATGCTAATGGAAAGGATTTTGTGCACCCTGGTAAACTGGTGGAGGGGATCTATTTAAGGAAAGAGGCCCTTTCAGAGTCTCTATTTAAACCATTTATGCAGCTCTCTCATCCATGATGTGGCCCTCCTCCTTATAATGGTTTTAAAAATTTAGTACAGTAAGGTTTCAATTCTTTGCCCTTATAAATTATACTCATGATAGATGTAAAGCCACATCTCTTAAAGCAGTGCATGATTTTGGGTCATGGTGTCCTTTGGAAATCTGATGAAAGCACATTCATACCAAACTTAGCATACAATTTCAGTAGTTCATAGACCCCCCTGAAGCTCATCAATGGGTCCCAGGTTAAGAAGTTGTTACTTAAGAAGTATCTATTTCAATAATTATTATTGCCTTAGTTTTAATAATTAAAGACAAGGAGTAAAAAAAAAAAAAAGAAAAAAAGAAGTATCTAGGCCACTCAACTTTGGAAACCAGCAATGAAAGAAGAACTGAAAGAAGTGGGCTGGCGTGTTTTTAAACACTCATTAGACCACTAGGGGTGCTGCACACCAGCAAGCAGAAATGCTTGTGTTCATATTGTTTCAGACAGAACAAAGTTGACTTCTTCCTGCTGCATCTACACTTGAAAAACACAAAGTAACTTGACGTGGCACTAGTCTAAAATAACTGTTTCCTGTTGGATTTACTTTCTCCGATCTTGAAGATGAGAAGAACAGAGTGTGAAATTGAGCTTGTTCACATGAGTGGTTCCTGAAGTTCCAAGCTGGTGAAAGTTAATTCTTCAGCTGGAAAACTTTTCCTATCTTCACTACCTCTTTTAATAAAGGAATAAGTAGACATTCAGAAATTTTATTGTCAAAACAAAGACTCCCCGTTTAAATTTTCTCACTACTGCATTTTGGATCCCCATGGATTATAATCTTCAAAAATCAGGGGCTCCAAATACAACCTGGTTGTTCCTCCAGCTAATATTGTATCAAAATAAAAGGAGTTCAGGAGAGACAATGAGATTTTATTGATGAGAATTCACGTGAGTATCTTCAAAAGATGATGTGGGTGAGGATAAAAAAATGAGACGAGATGGTTCTTCTAGGCTGAAGGAATACTATTTTTAAAATCATTTTTCATCTATCTAAATTCCACCATTTAGTCTTTGCACATAAGACATGCTCATTAGAAAAAAATTATAAAATACCGTAAAGTAAAAAGAAATAGGAGACGTGGTTAACAGCAACCACTTACCATGTGCCAGACACTGTGCTAAATCTTTATATGCTATCTCATTTAATCCTCAAAACAGTCTAATGACTTAAGCGATTTTATTATTTCCATTTTACAAATGTAGAGACGGGGGTCCACGGTCACACTGTTAAGAGGTATTGCAGTATGAGATATGAATAGTCTGAGTCTAGAGCTTAATCTCTTAACCACTGTGCTTTTATATTTTTATTCCAAGTGCTTGCTGTTACTTAGAGAAACAACTGAATACAGAGGAATCAGAATCAAGGACCTGGATTTTTAGCTATGGCTCAGCCATTAATTAGCCATTAGAGCCTAGGCACCTTGTTTAATCTCCTCCTGCCATACTTTCAAAGGCTCTCAATTGCCTTTGGCATAAAATCACAGTTTCTTAGTCTGGCATTCAAGGCCCCTATTCAATTCTGGTTTGTTTACTATTGTTGGATAAGAAATCCCCTGAACTTTCTCCCTGCTTTTACTCTACTAATGTTTGGGGTCAATTTGCTTATATCCTGACTCATCCCTAACCAAGCTATGCCCTCCATCCATGCCTTAGCTCTGATTAGGCTCATTCACTACTCATGAAAAGAAAAAAACATTGTATGTCTACCATGTTCCAGATACTGGGCAAAATAGTAGGACTGTAACAGTAAATAAGACAGCCAGCCTCCTAGGTCTCAAAGACTGTACAGTCTAGAGAGAGAAATAGAGGCTAAATGAATTAAACAAAACAAAATAATTATGTTTAAGTGCCATGAAGGAAAAAAATAACAGAGGAACCTACTTTAGATGAAGTGGTCAGGAAAGGTCTTTCAGAGTAGGTGACATTTAAGCAGAGAAATGAAGAATGAGAAGGAGCCAGCATTTTTACAATTCAGGAGGAGAGCATTCTAGAGAGAGGAAACTTCAAATACAAAGCCCCGAGGCAGGCACAAGCCTGGTTCCATGTTGTGGGCCAGACAGAAGACCACTATGTCTAGAGCAGAGTGAGCCAGGGGAGAGTGAAAAACATGTGGCTGGAGAGTTAGGAATGACCAGCTCATGCAGGGTATTGTAGGCTAAGGCAAGTCGTTCTTGTTTCTATTTATTAATAAAATTAAAAGCCATTGAAAGGTTTCAAATAGAGGAATGGCATAATCTGCTTTGTTTTTTGGAACAACAATTCCTTCAGCTGACATGTGGAAGGTAGTTTGGGGAGAGCTGGAGTGGAGGAAGTAAGACATCTTAGCAAAACTGACTCAAGAAGGAACAGAAAACCTGAATTTTTAAAAATAAGCATTAAACATGTTGAATCTGTCATTAAAATTTTGCCTATACAGAAAAACTCTGGGTCCAGATGGCTTCACCAGTGAGTTCAGGAATGAAGTAATTCCAAACTTATCCAGAGAATAGAAAAAGGGGACATTTCCCAACTAATTTTATGAAAGTGGCTTAATCTTTTTTTTTTATTTCAGCATATTATGGAGGTACAGATGTTTAGGTTATGTATGTTGCCCTTGCCTCCCCACTCCCCCCAAAGGCTGA
>NW_012149952.1:6619665-6623098 GCF_000956105.1 Propithecus coquereli
TATGAGGACGGTTTTATATCTGGGTTCTCAGTTCTGTTCCACTGGTCAATGGCTCTATTTTTGTGCCAGTACCAAGCTGTTTTGATTACTACAGGAAAATGGCTTAATCTTGATAACAAAGCCCAACAAGGAAACTATGAAAAATTATAGGGCAATCTCATTCACGAACATTGGTGCAAAAATTCTAAACACATTATTAGAAAATTGAAACTACCAATGTTTAAAAATATAATAACCAAGTTGGGTTCATCTTAGGAAGGCAAAGTTGCTTTAACACAAGAAAATAAATTGATGTAATTCTTCCACCTTGACAAACTCAAGGAAAAAAATCTGATGTAATCTCAATATGTGGAAGATGACAACTCTCCCACAAGTCAATCTACAGTTTTGGTATAATCAATACTTACTATAAAACAGTAATAATTAAGACAGGGTGGTATTTTCATAGGGAGGGACAAATAACCCAATGGAACAGAATAGAGCCCAGAGATAGGGAAAATATTGATAAATTCAAATACATTAAAATTAAGTCCTTCTGCTTATCAAGAGACATCATAAGAGAGTGAAAAGACTGGCCACAAAAAGAAAGAAAATTGTGCCACACCTATAAACCAATAAATGACACGTGCCCAGAATATACAAAGAACTCCTCAAAATCAATAAGAAAAAGACAACACAATAGAAAAATTAGCAAGAGACTTAAACAGGCACTTGATAAAAGAGGAAATTCAAATGGCCAATAAACGTGAAAAGGTGCTCAACTTGATTAGTAATCAGGAAAATGCAAATGAAAACCCCAATGAGAAACCATTACATACCCCCATTTGACAGGTAAAAATTATAAAGCCTGTCAGGAGTGGCATTCTGCTTGTGGCTGATTGAGGATACAGGCAAATCCAACCCCCCAAAAGCAACTATAAAGCTGGATAAAATAATAAAAAGAACCATTTTTTGCATTCTAGAAATTAATCAAAGGCATACAACAATCTGAGAAGCATTTATTCTTGAAAAACTGCTTCACTTTGGGTAAGAACAGTGGGAATCTGGCATTCTGGCCTAGAGATGCTCCTATCTCACCTTAGCTCCTTTGGTGTGGAGGTTCTATCAGATCTTGACTTGGTAGCTTCTCTGCCAAGGTCACGGGGCAGGACTCATTCTATTTTGAGAAAAGGGAAATTCCTATGCTTAGCATCACTGTCAGTGGACTTGACTTCTAGGAGGTTGGCCAGTGAGAGAAGGCCAATGGCTTCGTTCTATTAGCTTGAAATCATGGTTATGGTTGGGGCAAATGTATTTCTAGCTGAGGATGCATATATGCACAGCAGAGACATTGGGAGGCCCCAAGCTAGTCATGTACTATTGGCCAACTCTGAGGCTATGTATATGCTTACAGGCAAAAGGGCCCGACAGAAAGTAAAACCAGAGGCAGATATGACAAAACAGTCTGACTTTGAATGCACTCTCATACGAAGGCACAGATCCACAGATGATACCAGCTCAAGGTGTTTGAGCACCTCTGACCATCCTGCTTTACAAACATAGAGACAACCCCTAGGAAGCCAGATTCTAAAAAAAAAAAAAGAATATTGAAAAATAACTGAGCAGACACATCAGTGGTCATGTACTTGCACAATGCAAGGTTGACATATTTAACAAATTTCGCCCAGGCAAGTTACTAAACAAAGACATAAAGAAACAAGTAAGAAGAACAACAACAAAAACATTCAGAAAAAAACTATCAGAATACAAAGTGGCTATAAAAATCAATCTAAAATGCCCAGTTTTCAAGAAAAAAAATTATAAGACATGTAAATAAACAAGAAAGTGTGACTCATATCCAAGAAAATATATATCAATGGAAACTGTATCTGAATGTTCCTAGAAGTTAGATTTAGAGGAAAAAGAATTCAAAGCATCTACTATAAATATATACAATGAACTAAAGGAAGTTATGTTGGAAAAAAATAAATGCAAGTATGACAATGATGAATCAACAAAAAGAGAGTCTCGATAAGGGCACAGAGATGATAAAAAAGAACCAAAAGATAATTTTGAGGTTGAAATGTATAATAACTGGAATGAAAAATTTACTATAGGAGCTCAAGAGCAAATTCTGGATGGCAGAAGAAGCAATCAGTGGACTTGAAAATGAATAATTTCAATAGAAATTATGCAATATAAACAGCAGAGGGAAAGAGACTGAACAAAAATGAACGGAGCCTCAGAGACTGGTGGTGGCCTATCGACAAACATACAGAGCGGGTAGAAAGAAATGGGGCAGAAAAAGAGTAGAAAGGGAAAGGGGGAAAATTTGAATAAATAATGTTCAAAAACTTCCCAGAGTTGATGAAAAGCATCAATATATAGATCCAAGCACCTCAACAAACCCCAAGTAGGATAAATACAAAGAGATCCACACCTAGACACTTCATATAGTCAAACTGTTCAAACGCAAAGAGCAAATTGTGAAGGCAGCGAGAGAAAAAACTCTTTATGTCCAAGGGAGCATCAATACAATTATTAATGTCAACTTTCTCATCAGTAGCAATGGAGGCAAGGAGCCAGGGGGATGATAAGTTCAAAATGTAGAAGGGAAAAAAAATGTCCAGTAAGAATTTTATTTATTTATTATGAAAGTATCCTTTGAAAATGAAGGTGAAATAGAGACATTTCCAGATAAAGACTAAGATAATTTGTTGTCCTTCCAGTTGAAAGGAAGTGACAACAGGTGGTAACTCGAATCAGTAGGGAGAAATAAAGTACGCCATCAACGGTAAATATATGTAAATAGAAAAGACTCTATAAATGTATCTTCCTCATTTTTCCTCTTGTTAAGAGTCTTAAGATTGTATAAAGCAATAATTATAATATTGTATTGCTGGGCTTAAAATATACAGAGATATACTATATATGACAATAATAGCACAAAGGAAGGGGGAGTAAATGGAACTATATTGGAGCACAGTTTTTGTAGTTTACCAGAATTAAGTTAGTATTAATTTGAAGTACACTGTGATAAATTAGGACTCATATTATAATCCCTAGAGCAACCACTAACAAAAGAATAAAATATACAGTAATAAAAATCAACAGAGAAATTAAAATGGTACACTAAATATGCTTAACACAAAAGAATGCAGGCAATGAGGAACAAAAAAGATAGGAGTCATATAGAAAACAAATTGAGAATGACAAATGTAATTAAACTATAACAAGAATCAAATTAAATGTGCAGTCTAAATACCCTAAACAAAAGGCAAAGATTGTTGGATAAGAAAAGAAAAACAAGATCCAACTATATGCTTCTTACAAGAGACATACTTTATATTCAAAGACATATATAGGTTGAAAGTAAAGGGATGGAAAAAATATACCCTGCAAACAGTAACTATAAGAGAGCTGGAGTGGCTTTATTAATATCAGACAAAATAGA
>NW_012149952.1:6624496-6626982 GCF_000956105.1 Propithecus coquereli
ATCTTTGAAAAGACCAAAAAATTAACAATCCTTGAGCTAGACTGAATAACAAAAATAAATAAATAAAATGAAAAAGAGGGAATAAACAAGTTACTAAAGTCAGAAATAAAAAAGAATACCACTACTACAGAAATTAAAAGGAGTATAAAGGGGGTGTGTTAGTTTCTTAAGGCTGCTATAACATTTTACCAAAAACTAAATGGCTTAAAACGACAGAAATTTATTCTCTCACTGTTCTGGAGGCTAGAAGTCTAAAATCAGGGTGTTGGCAGAGGCACACTCTCTCCAAAGGTTCTAGGAAGGAATCTTTTCTTGCCTTTTCCAGCTTCTGGTGGTTGTTCACAATCCTTGGCATTCCTGGTTTATGGCAGCATAATTATAATTTCTGTCTTTGCATGGCATTCTTCACTGTGTGTCTCCTCTGTGTCTTCACATGGCCTTTTTATAAGGACAACAGTCATTGGCTTTAGTATGACCTCATTTTAACTAATTATAGCTGCAAAGACCCTATCTCCAAATAAGATAACATTCTGAGGATCTGGGTAGACCTGAATATTCAATCTAGTACAGGGGGTATTATAAATAACTTCGTGTCAACAAATTAGACAACTAAGATGAAATGGACAAATTTCTAGAAAAACAAATTCATGAAACAGATTCAGGAAGAGATAGAATATCTGAATAGACCTATAACAAGTAAAGAAAATGTAATAGTGATTAAAATTTTTCAAAAAGAAAAGTCCATATCCAAATGGCTTCACTGGTGAATTATATCAAATGTTTAAAAAAGAAATAATGCCAATTATTCACAAACACTTTTAAAGGAAGAGGGATCACTTCCCAACTTATTCTATGAGGCCATTATTACCTGATACCAAAGTCAGAAAAAGATATCCTAATGAAAGAAAAGTACAAACCAGTATCCCTCATGAAAATGGATGAAAATATCCTTAACAAAATATTAGCATGGTAGGCAGAATTCTAACGTGGTGCCCCAAGATTTCTGACCCTTGGTGTATACACACCTTTTATCAGTTATTTAATGAAACACTAATCTAGGGGTATTGCTGTGAAGGGATTTTGCAGATGTAATTAAGGTTCTAAATCAGTTGACAGATAGGGAACTTATCCAAGTGGGCCTGACTTAATAACATGAGCCTTTTAAAAGCAGAGAGATTTCTCTGGCTGGTCTCAGAAGGGGAAGTCAGAGATTTGAAGCATGACAAGGATTTGATATGATATTGCTGCTTGAAAATGGAGAAATCAGAGATTATGAACAGTGTCTAGGAGCTGAGAGAAGCCCCCAAATGTTAACCAGCAGAACACAAGGGTGTAAGTCCAACAATGACAAGGAGGTCAATTTTCCCAACAAGAGACTGGAAGGAGATTTTTCTCCAGAGCCTCCAGGCCAGACACAGTCTAGCTGGCACCTTGATATCCTGAGCAGAGAACTCGGTCATGACATGCTTGAATTCTGACTTACAGAACTGTAAGCTAACAAGTGGATGTTGTTTTAAGCTGCTGAGTTTGTGGTAATTTGTTATGCAGCGCTAGAAAACTAATAGAATTAGCAAGCCAAATCCAGCAACATATGAAAGGGATTATGTACCATGACACAAATGAGATTTATTCTAGCAATGCTAGATTGGTTTAACATCTGAAAATCAATTAACATGATGTACTATATTAGTAGCATGAAGGACAGAAAAACACATGATCACCTGAAGAAACAGTAAAAGAATTTGACAAAAGCCAACACCCATTCATGATGCAATAAACCGGGAATTCAAGGGAACTTCCTTAACCTAATAAAGGGTATCTACAAAAAAATCCAGTTAACATCACACTTAATGGTGAAAACTGAATGTTCTCCCCTAAATTCAGAAATGAGATGCAATGAAAATCTTGTACATTGGCAATAAGAATGTAAATTGGTACAAACACTTTGGAAATAGTTTGTCACTATCTGATAGAAGACAGAGGACTCTCCTGACTACTAGGTGTGTACCGTAGAATATCTCTTATATGTATATATATGTGCATAGCTACATCGTAATAGACCCAAATTGGAAAAAGTGCAAATGTTTATCAAGAGTAGAATGAATAAATCAATTGTGGTATCTTTATACAATGGAATACAAAATAGCAATGGAAGTGAATGCATAATTTACACGTCAACATAGATGAATCTCAAAATTACATCAAGTAAAATAAGTAAATAAGTAACCAAAGAATATATTAAGCATGATTCCATTTCTGTGATCTTTAACCATAACTAAACTATATGGTTTAAGGATGACTACATAGGTAGTAAAGTTATGAAGAAATGCAAGGGATTTTTTTTCTTTTTTTATTTTCAGCATATTATGGGGGTACACATGTTTAGGTTACGTACGTTGCCCTTACCCCACCTCCCCCCCTAAGTCCGAATCTCAAATATGTCCATCCTTAGGGTGGTGCGCATTGCACTCTTTGTGTATGCAAAT
>NW_012149952.1:6635781-6665085 GCF_000956105.1 Propithecus coquereli
GACCACACCCTCTATGATGAATCAGTAGATGCAGTAAAAGGGTGTGCAGGATGACCTCCCTGTCAGTAGGTGGCACTTGCAGGGAGGAGCGAACTGCAGTGCTGTTTTTGGGTCCTGTAGGTAGCTCTTTTTCCTCTAGAGAGGCCCTCTTGTGCTTCAGGTGGTGGGTTGGGCCCTGGGATTTCCAGGTGGGTCCTTATTTTCCACCTCAGTGGAGGCAGGACTGGGAGTCAGTCTGGGTGGGGCTGGGCTGGGTAAGCCTGCCCTCAGGCTGCACAACTGCTGTTAGCAGGGGTCAAAGGTCTGCTCTTTGTTTCTTTGCAAAGCTGCCAGGAGGGGCTGAAATGGCTCCACTCAGCTGAAAGTCTGGGCTTGGGGGAGTGGGGCTGTCCAAGACCCGCATTCTGGAGCAGGTCTTGCTCCCCTCTACCCTTGCCCTCTCCGTGGCCTCTCCCAGGCCTCTGCCAGTAAGCGGGACCTCAGTCCGATGGATCTCCCCTGGCTGTGACGTGGGCCGGGAGTTTCCCTACGCAGGATCGCAGCCTCAGCTGGGTGCACAGCCCTCTTTTGGGAGGAAGGTTGTTGCTCTGGCAGGCTGATCTGACCCTGAAGGCACACACTCCTCAGTAGGCTCTTTCACAGATCTGTCTTCTGTGCCCCGGGGCAGTGTGATGGTCACCTGGGTGTATGGGGTCTGGTCTGCAGGCCTGTCCCCTGGGCCCTGGAGATCAATCCCTGACCCTGCCAGGGGGAGGGGTGCTGGTCTTGAATGACCTACAGGGCACCCAAGCTGGATAGATTTTACTCCACCTCGGGATTTGCCCCACTCTCCTGGAGTCCCCAGGCAAGCAGCACATGGAAGGGCTTGCGGGTAGGGAGCTTGCAGTCTGGGTACCCTTCAGTCTGCTGTAGGGCCCCAAAAGGAAAGGTCCCGTTCCCTGGAGATGCCTCCGTGTGATGGCTAAATTGTCTTTCTGGGCATTCACGGGTAGGGAGCGGGAAGGAGAGAATGGAGCATTATGGCGTCTGCCGATAGGCTCAGGTCTGTGCCCGGGGAGGTGCCCCGCGGGGGCTGGGAGCCCGGTGCTGAGTCCGCAGGAGGCCACTGTTCAGTGGTGGCAGCCGTCTCTGGGCTGGTGTGGGCAGGTCTCTCCAGCCGCTCAGGAGCCACCAGCAGTCGGAGATGCGAGGGAGGGGTAAGTTAACCGCTCCATCTACCCTTGTCGCTGGTCTCCAAGCCTCTCGGGACCTTTCTCCTTCCTGTTCTCCTCCGCAACGTCTTCCCGTGGAGTCTCCTGTAGTTTCAGGCACCCTTCCTTCCGACCCTCACCCGATCTATGTTTCTCTGATAGTTGATTGTTTTTCTCTTTCTTCCAAAATTTGTCTTTTTTGCAGATACACTCTGACTGGCGGCTTTTCTCGTCCGCCATCTTGTCTCCTCCCACCCATAGCTAACATTTATTGAATCCCTACCATGTACCAGGCATTTCACACATGATATCTCTTTAATCTTTTTGACAACTCTGTGAGGTCAGTACTATTATCTTTCTTTTATAAATGAGGATTAGAGAGGTTAAGTAATTTTTTCTGAAGTCGTACAATTGGAAAATGGAAGGTAGTGTATTAAATAACATGAGGGTTAGAGGGGAAAAGTCGTTTGGAAGTGGAAGTTGAAATAAAATATAAGTCTGACCTGACTCTCAGACCTGCGGTTCAGGGGCATAGAGGAATATGCAGCAAGTACTCAGGGGGTCACAGAGAGCCCTTGCTAATCCCCGATGAATCTGACTCTTGAGCCCATGGTCTTTTGAAACCCTGGGCCAAGGAAGTTCAGTCACAGAATGCTGATGAGAACATAGAGGGCTAATACCATATGACTTCAGTGGCCCTCAGTGCATGGGTCTCCTTTGGCGTGGAATTGTTCCTCATAGCTCCTTTTGGAACTTTAGTACCAGCCAATCCCATTAGGTTTTTCATCTTTTCTCTTTTTTGGCATCTCCTCAAATGCTGACCTCTCTGGTCATCCTATCTTAAGTTTCAAAGGTCATTCTCAAACCACCTTGTGCTTCCTCCACACCAACCCCACTCTGGATTCACTCATCTACTTCCTTCTCTAGCAATACTTTCCACGATCCCTCTGGAGCCCTCAGGCTAAGTCCTGGCTCTCTCCCACGGTAAGGGATCTCTGTGATCCCCTGAGCACTTGCTGCATATTCTTCTATGGCCCTGAACTGCAGGATTGAAAGTCAGGTCAGAATTATATTTGATTTCAAGTTCCACTTCCAAACGACTTTTCCCCTGTAAGCTTCATGTTATTTAATACGCTACCTTCTATTCTCTTTTACTGCTTTCATTGTGTAACCCCTTGAATACTCACTTTTATTTGGTGAAGAATTTGTCACTCAGATGACAATCTTCATATTTATGCAAATGTCGTCATTTTGGATGATCCATTCAACCTCCCAGTCTTTCCCTTCTCTACCCTTCTTTAACTCCACCTTCATTCCATCTCAGCCATCACTCCCAAGACCACACCCTAGAACTTGTCATACTCCACCTCTGATATCTAATCCTCTAACATCCTTCTGTCCACAAGTTTTTACTCCCTCAAGTCTCTCACTCTCATGTCCTTACCATATCCATTCCCTGATGTAATTGAAACCACTTCCTTTTTCTCCTAATTCACTGTTTTCCCTCTGGGTCACAGAGCCCATGGCTCATCACATCAGCCCTTGAGTCTTGCTTTTATTTTTCCGCCTGCCTGTCCAAACTCCAAACCAATCCAAACTTCTACCTCCCGTGTTCCTCCTCTTAGGCTGCTGAGCACTGCTGGAGAAAAATCACACAATTTTTCATATTGGGTCATTGCCAATTTATAGTTTCTAACTTTAGTGGGACCCTTGGTTCTTAGTGATAAGTGCTAACTGGCTGTTCTATTCTTCGTCTTTCATCACCATCTTTCCCATTCTCCTCAGGCGCTATTTTCACACCTTCCACTCTTCTCAAACCCTTTACCTTACCACCTCCCTCCTTAATCTCAGAAGAAAACCTTGATTCCTACTGTACATAGTAAATAGAAGCCATCAGACAGGAACTCCCTCAATTCCTTGCCACTAAACCTACCAATATATTTACATCTACACACTTCAAACTTGCTTCCCTCCTATTATCAGAGAAGAGTTGTCTATTCTCCTAAAGCCAGGCCCTCTGCGTTTGCTTTGGATCCCATCAGAGCCATTGCTTTATCCTTCCCACTGGCAATTTTAAGAATCTCGCCCCATATATTATCATTTCTAACTCCTGTGCATTAAATCATCCCCTCTCCATTGGATGCTTATTTAACAAGTTCGGAGATATCCCACCTTAAACAAAAAACATCCAAAACCAAAATGAGATAAAACTTCCTTAACTCTGGGTATCTCTAACTCTTTACCTCCCCCATCTGTATTTTTTACTTTTCATCCCAGCTTCTCCAGGGAATGGCCTACATTCACCATATTCACTTTCTCACCTCTTACTTCCTCTTTAATCCACTATCACTAGCCTTCTGCTTTTCCCACCCCCACTCCCCATTACTTCTCTGAGTTCAGGTCAACTGCTCCAATGAGTTCCCTTTTATCAAACGCAATGGACTCTGCATTCCCATCCGACACAATCTCTTTTCACATTTGTTAATGATAACCATTCCTTTCTTGAAATTATCTTTACATTTCATTTCTCTAGTGGTATTATTTGTTGTTTTTCCTCCTAACTCTCTGATTATTCCTCAATATTCTTGGCAAGCTCTTTTTTAGCTCACTCCTTAAACATTCTTCTTCCCTAGCATTTCCCTTACATTTTAAACTCTCAACTCCCTGGTAAGTTCATTCAAACTCTTGGCTCCAATTACCATCTGGTAGCTAAAGATGCCCAAATCCACATCTCTAGCCCCAACTTTTTTCCTGAGCTCTAGACTTGTATATTCAATCCCCAAACATAATGTGTACAAAACTAAAGTCATCATTGCCACCACTCTAATATCCTTTTGTTTTCCCTATCTCCATGGATGACATTTTATCATATCAACTTGCCCAACTCAGAAACCTGGGTCTCATTCTACTTTTTCTCTCTCCTTTACCACCCACATTTAATACATAACCAAGTTCAGTAGATCCTACCTGCTTGTCACCTCTCATATCGGTCTGACCTTTCCATCTCTACTGTCATTGCTTTAGTTCAGTTCTTGTTCTCTCTCACCTGGACTACTGCAATAGTCGCTTCCCTGGCCTTCCTACTTCCATTTTTGCATCCCTCAAATCCATCATATCCACAGTAGACAGATAATCTGATCATAGCCCTTCCCTGCTTATAACCCTTTAGGATAAAGTCTGAAAAATTTAGTATGACTTGAAAGAATTTTCATGATATGTTGCCTGTCTAATTCATTAGCTTCACTTCTTGCCACCTACCTCCTTCTCTAGAACTCTACCCTCCAGTCCTATCAACTTACTGGCAGTTCCTTGAACACACTATGCTCTCTCAATCTTCCATACCTTTGTGCACACATTTCTTCTGCCTGATCACCCTGCCTTCTGCCCTCAGAGGGTCCACTTAGACGTCACCTCCTCTTTGTTGCCTTCCTAGGTTCCCCCAAGCAGTCACGGGTATGCCTTCCCTTTTGCTCCCATCGCACATTATACGGACTTCCACTACAACAATTAGAATATTTTCTCCCAATTGATTTTTCACATCAGAGGTCAAAAAACTTGTGGCTTTCAGGCCACATCCTGTCCTCAGGAGTTTTGTTTGGCTTGCATAGTGGGGTTTATTATGTGAGGGGCATAAGGACTAAGCTCATATTTCCTCTTGGTAACAGTCAGCTGCAGTTAAGTAGTAGTTGCCTCCTTTAGGCTGCACTTGCACTCCCCAACTCACCTTAGTCCTGCCCCTCATTTCAACTCATTTGCTTCACAAATCTGGATCCTTTGGTTACTTTGGTTTGTTGCTTCTAGTTTATAGGTCCATCTTAAACCTGCTGTTTTGGGATCACTGACTACTGTGATCTGCACAAAAACAGGAATATAACTTGTTTCCTGCTGTATCCTGGTTCTCAGAATCACCTGGTACAGAGTAGACAGTGTTTGTTGGATGAATGAATATTCTCTCTATCTGGAATACTGTGTTAGATTGGATGATTGGTTCTAATACTCCGCTTATCCCCGTGTCTTTCCCTTTGTCATGAGGCTCTGCAGTTCTTCCCACCCTTTGACCTTGGCCTTGACCATTTGACTTGCTTTGGCCAATGAGACATTAGTACATATGATTTAAGCAAAGGCTTATGTGATCAGGCTAGCCCTTGTATGCTTCTGCTATCATCTGAGAGGAACCTGTCCTGGGTAACCTGCTGGTCTGAGGAGAATGAAAGAAATGTAAAAAAGACCTGAATCTATATGCACCATTTGGAGTAAAACCCATCTGAGGTCAGCTGATCCCCTGCTGACACTCAGACATGTGAGGATAAGTGTTTGTTTTTTTCAGCCACGAGTTATAAAATGGTTTGTTTTGCAGCAATAGCTGACCGATACATATGCCCTATCTTCTCTTCTCTAGCTTTCAAAATACTGCCCATCTTCAGTTCATTTCTAGAACTACTCCTCTAATATACAGTTATTTCATTATCCTCAAAAGTTTTATAGAATTTTATTTTTAAAAACAAAATTATTAAGATATAATTCGCATACCACCCAATTCACTCATTTAAGGTACACAATTTAATGGCTTTTAGTGTATTCACAGAAATGTGCCTCTATCACCACAATTGATTTTAGAACATTTTCATTCCCCTCCTCCCCCCAAAAACCTCACACCTCTTAGCCATCACTCCCCAACCTCCAACCCCACCCCCAGCAATAGGCATCCATGTATTTGTCATTGCAGATTTGCTTATTCTGGACATTCTATATGAATGGAATCATACAATATGTGGCATTTTGCATATGGATTCTATCAGAAGATCCATATATGCTGTAGCATGTATCAGTACTTCACTTATTTTTATTGCCAAATAATATTCCATTATATGAGTATGCCACATTTTATTTATCCATTCCTCCATTTATGAACATTTGGGTTGTTTCCACTTTTTTGTTATTATGAATAATGCTGATATAAACATTTGTGTAAGAGTTTTTTGCATGCATATATGTTTCAGTACTCTTGGGTAGATACCTAGGAGTGGAATTGCTGAGTCACATGATAATTCTATATTTCACTTTTTGAGGAACTGCCAGACTATTTTCCACAGTGGCTCCACCATTTTACATTCCTATCAAAGGTGTATGATGGTTCCAATTTCTCCACATTCTCACAAAACTCGTTATTATCTAACCTTCCCATTGAATGTGGTGTATTGTACTTTTGATTTGCATTTCCTTAATGACTAATGATGTTGAGCATCTTTTCATTGGTTTATTGGCCATTTTCATATCTTCTTTGGAGAAATTTTTATTCAGACCTTTTGTACATTTTAAAATGTGATTATTTATCTTTAACTGAGTAGCACTTTTTTCTTTACCACTCATGTGGCACTTAATGTTTACTGCCTGGTGTTGGTGGCATTTTTTTCCATGTGTGGATAACGTATTTCCCTAGCTAGAGAGGGAATTCTTTGAGACCAGGGACTGTCATACCTATTGTTTTCCCCACTGCAACTAATGATAAAAACATCACCACTACTCAGAGCTACCATTTATTGAACTCTTGATATATGCTAGGTGCAGCGCCAAAGACTTTATATATATTATCTCCTCATTTTATACACACAACTCTATGAGGTTGTTATAATCTCCATTCTAAAGATCAAGTAATTGAGCCAGAGAGAGGGTGAGCCATCTGCTCAATGTCACATAGTAAGTGACAGAGAGGGGACTCAAAGCCAGATAAGCCTAACTCCTGAACCCATTCTCTTACCGACTAAAGCCACTACTTCATTATGTACTGTACAGTAGTATGGTTGTGTTTCCTATGCTTATAGTGGGCTCATAATAGACA
Organism: Propithecus coquereli; assembly: GCF_000956105.1. Taxonomy (NCBI): domain Eukaryota; kingdom Metazoa; phylum Chordata; class Mammalia; order Primates; family Indriidae; genus Propithecus; species Propithecus coquereli. Next base: position 6,642,811 of record NW_012149952.1, read on the forward strand.
TTTTTGATTCATTAGCCTGTAAAATGCAGATAAGTTCTGCCTTTATCTGATAAAGTAAGCCCTGTGAAAGTGCTTGGAAAAATCCCCAATATTCTATAAATATGAGATATTTTTGTAATATTTGCTTAAGGGTTGTGCAAATGAGTGAATGCGTATGGTGGTAATGCTGACATCCTCAAGTCGACTGTTGCATAATGCTATCTTCAAGTATCATACTGGAAAAGTTCCAGTCTTTCCTAAGGAGTACATTTTCTCTGGGACATTAAAATATAGAGTTGAGAAATTCTCTAAAAGTTAAGCTCAATGTAGACCTTTACGCACCTTGCTGAAAAGAGCATAGGATTCTTCTACAACAAATTCTCAGTGACTTCCTTCCGCCCCACCCCTCCTTATAAACCTTCTATTGACAATATCCCTCTCATTTCCATTTCTCTCCCTTTGTGTGGATGCAGCTCGGCTTACTTGACATCTAACAATGCTAATAGCCTCTCAGTTGCTACGGGGGTTTCTTTGGAATAAGTCAAGCTGTTGGAAGCTTTGTCTGGTCAAGGTGTGTAGCTGACATCTAAAGAAAGTATTCCCTGAGGTCGGGCACTCATCCCAACAGAAAAGGAAGAGCTGCCAAACCTGGAGGCAGTGTGCAGCTGACATGTTTTCAAAGCTTGCTGAATTTTGGAATAGCAAATCTGACCATGCATACAAAGAAAGTTGATTTAATATTGTGACTACTTCTCTGCCTCCCCTAATGCCATCTGCAGCAGGACACAGTAGCCCTCCTTCTTTTTTATTAAAACCAAGACTATTGTCTCACTAAAGGCTCCTCATGTCTGGTCCCAGAATTCTGTGTGTTCCATACCCAAGGCAAGCGAACGGCAAGAATGGAAGCAAGGTACAGACACTTAGCAAGCACGTTTATATTCAGGAAAGTGTGCAGAGACAGAAGAAGGCTGTAAGTGAATCTGCTAGGGGCAGATAAGAGCTGCAGGTCACCAACACCACATGTGACCTGCTTGCGATATAAGCCATGTGCTTTATGCCACAATTCTTGTTTAACAAAGCAATAAAGCAGAGGTGGGGGGAGACAAAAAGTGCTTCTCAGTGAGAGTGTATTTTGGTCACGTCTTCTGCCCTTTTCTTTTCTCTTCATAAATCTGGCATGACTGGTTTGGTTGATTGGAAGTTTTGTGTGTTGTTTGGCTTATGTATGCACAGTGTCTAGGCTCTGTCTCATTATGCATGTGTTAGCACAAATTACTGCATGTGAGGCTCTGTCACCTGGAAAGGGACACAGGAAAGGCAAAATGTCACAAAGAAGGGAAAATGAAGCAAGGTGTCTATCGTTGCTCTTCATCTCATTAAAATAGTTTAAACTTTGATGACTGTCTCAACATTACATTAAAATTTTTTTAAATTTTTTAAAAAGATGTTTCTTGTATTTAAGAGCACAGCCTCTTGAGTCAGCTAACCTTAAATTCATGTTTCAGCTTTGCACTTACTAGCGGTTTGGCCTTGGGCAAGCTATTTAACCTCTATGACCATTGGTTTACTCATCTGTAAAATGGCAGTCTGATTCCCAAAACTATGCTTTTAACTACTAACCATATTGCTTCATTATGCACTATGCAATGGGGTACTGGATTTTGTGGTTAGCATTAAATAAGATACTGTATAAAAAACATGTGGTACAGTGCTTGGCATATAGTAAATATTTTTAAAATACTTTTAAATTTTTTTCTGGGGTTACCAACACCTGGAGAGAGCATATGGACTGTATTGAATAAGTATAGGAGAAGGCATTCTGAATGGAGGGAGAAATTACCTTTTTTTTTTCTTTTTCTTTTATTTCAGCATATTATGGGGGTACAGGCTTAGGTTATGTATGTTGCCCTTGGTCCCCCCCCAAGTCTGTGTTTCAAATATGTCCATCCTTCAGGTGGTGCGCATTGCACTCCTTGTGTATACAAATACCCATCCCCTCCTCCCTCCTCCCCCTTCCCCCCGCCCAACATCCAATAGATGCTATTCTTATATGTGCATTTATGTGTTGATTAGTTAATACCAATTTGATGGTCAGTACAAATGGATCCCGTTCTTCTGCTCTTGTGGTGCCCCACTTTGGATAATGGGCTTAAGTTTAAAGAAATTGTAGAAGATGTAAACAGACGGAAAAACCTACCTTGCTCATGGATTGGTAGAATCAATATCATTAAAATGTCCATACTACCTAAAGTAATCTACAGAATTAATGCAATCCCTATCAAAATGCCATTATCGGGGGACCAAGGGCAACACACGTAACCTAAACATCTGTACCCCCATAGTATGCTGAAATAAAAGAAAAAAAATCCCATTATCATTCTTCACAGATCTGGAAAAAATAATTCTACGTTTTGTATGGAACCAGAAAAGACCTCGTATAGCCAAAGCAATCTTAAGTAAAAAGAACAAACTGGGAGGTATCAGTTTACCAGACTTTAAGCTGTACTACCAGGCTGTAGTGACTAAAACAGCTTGGTACTGGCACAAAAATAGAGACATTGACCTCTAGAACAGGACTGAGAATTCAGAGATGAAACCATCTGCATATGGTAATCTAATCTTTGACAAAGATGACAAAAACATACACTGGGGAAAAGAATCTCTTTTCAATAAATGGTGCTGGGAAAACTGGATAGCTACATGCAGAAGACTGAAACTAGACCCCCATCTATCACCTCTCACAAAAATCAATTCAAGATGGATAACAGACTTAAACCTAAGGCATGAAACCTTAAGAATTCTAAATGAAGATGTTGGGAAGACCCTTTCAGAAATTACCTTTTTTGTAGAGACAGGATCTCACTTGTTGTCCAGGCTGGTCTTGAACTCTTGAGCTCAAGCAATCCTCCCACCTCGGCCTCCTGAAGTGCTGGGATTACAGGCGTGAAGCACTGCACCTGGGGGAGAGATGGGGAGCAATATACTCTAGTGGTAAATACCATGAACATTGACACCTTTACCTGTACCAGCTGTGTGACCTTGGGCCAGTCATGACCTCAGTTTTGAGCCTCAGTTTCCTTATAAGTAAAATGGAGCTAATAATAACACCAATTTCACAGGGTTTTCATTAGGATTAAATGACATATAAAATATACAAAACACTGAGCACTGTTCTTGACACAAAGGACATGCTTAATAAATATTAGCTATTGTTACGTGATGTTATTTTTACCTTTGAAATTTGACACCCCCAGTCAAGAGCACAACAGCTAGGTGGATGCCAAGATATTGAGTTGGAGAGCATAGTGCGTACACTGTTCTGTTAGGGCTCTGCGCAGTTCTATGAGCCTGGAGAAGAAGAGGCCAAACTGTAAGACTCATCTGCCCCAAGCTCATCAGTACCCACATTCCGCATGCTATGTATATCAGAATAAGTTTTGATGAGTCCTGGATCCATGACCCATACATGCCATTTTGGATAACATTTGGCAAGTCTTAGCCTATTTACAGCAACTGTTTATTCACGAATTCTAGCCACTTGGAAAGCCTCCTGAATCACATGGGATAAAACCCCAGGTCTTTGTATAAAGGAGCAGGAGCTTAACCATTTTTCTTGATCTACCCCGCCAACCATTTTGCTAAGATTTCTAAATACCTTGGACAATCTGATGAAAGCTAGGGCCTCCTTCCCAAAAGAATGCACATAAGCTCTAAACCCCCACTCCCACACACAATTTAGTACACAGTTTTGGAGAGTTCAAATTCTTCATTAAATCTGCTATGGATCCTCTAGAGGTTCTTGGACATCAGGATAAGAATCCCTGGATTAATAGAAGAAGCCTTTTATTATTAGGAGATTTTGACCATAGAGCCCTTCACTCCTGGCTTGAGGGCACATGAGCAGTAAATTTATGGATTCAAATATTTCAATTTAATTATGGTTTGCCTTCCTTTTCCAGAAAGAAACATGTGAAAATGCATCAGAGAGACTTGATTTCGTGAGTCAAAATAAAATGGCTCATTTACACAAAGTGGATTGGGGGATATTTTTCTTAATTCTTTTCGTTTTGTTTTGTCTGTGGCAAGCTGGCATGAAACTTCCCAAGGGAGACTTAATCAAATTCTGGGAGATTGATTTATAGAAATATATATATGTAATATTTACTTAAATGTATGGGGATGTAATTAACAACTCCCCCTAAACATATACACCTCCTTCTCCCCTAAAGAAAATCAAAATCCCAAGGTAATATAATGTATTGCAGATGTTCCAACAGTTCTAGTAATCTGGCGCATAAATGGATCTGTGAAGAACATATTTCTTTCTTTCTTTGTTATTAAATCAGAATTTCAATGTTCCCTACTTGCTGCTGCTGAATGGTGCATTTGCCATACAGATGTTGATGCATAATCAATGAACTCTTTTAAAATGCCAATGTTCCCTGTAGCAGAATCATGATTCATTGAGTAGGGACAGGGGGTAGAGCTGAGCCAAGAGAAATCGATCTAGGGTTGGAAAACCAAGCTGATTCTCTGGTGTCCACTGTCCACTGGCCTTCAGAGTTTTGGAAAACTTGTCAGGGACCCCCTTCTGTAAAAGGTCAGCAGAACATGGACCATAACTAAAAGATATTATACCAGTCTCATGTTTTGCTAGCCTCTGTATGTTTCTTCACATGATCAGCTTGTACATCCCTTAAAATGAGCTTGTAAAGCACTCAAATGTCGGTGGTATTCTGGAACCCTCAAAAGGGGGGAAGCTAGGGAGGCTGTGGCTTATTCCATAACCGCAACTAGGGGAGAGCAGAGGAGATAGCAACTATGGAAGAAGATGAGAGGAAGCCAAGGATTTGTAGTCTGCAGTAAAGAAAGGAGCTTGCCACCAAAATCTCCATTTTTTTCCCCTTTGGCACAATTTCTGGGTTTTCTCCCCTTTTATTTTTTGCTGACATATAATAATGGTACATAGTGTGGGATACAGAGTGCTATATTTTGATATGTGTATACACTGTATAATGATCAAATCAGGATAATAAGCATATCCATCACTTCAAATATTTATCATTTGTTTGTGCTGTGAACATTCAGAATCCATTGTTTTGACAATGCCCTAGGGGTGAACTTCCGTATGTTCTCTTTTAAATAAAGTCCATCATCTCAGCAGAGCTGTGCAGATCTCAATTCTTATGGTCTGTCTCTCCCCTTTGGCAGAACTTCTGCACCACTTCACTGGAGCTGAGGGCAGGGACAGGGAAGAAGCAGTGGCTTGCTTCTTCCAGAGTGACACCCCTTTACCCCTGAGCACTGGGGATGATGGTAGCCCCTGGTCTTCTCAGCTTGTCTGTCCCATAATAGAATTTCTATCCTATGAATGAGCTGAGGTAGAGCAAATTGGGTGACAGGCCCAGAGGACTCAGGCAGAGCCCTTGCCCTATGAGTGGGAGCTGAAGGGGGAAAGGAAGTTCCAGTCCTCTCAGACTTGCCTGCCGGGAATCGAACTTTTGCAACATGAGGTTGGGGAGGATGAAAGACACTAGCAGCCTGCCCCTGCCAGGGTGAAACTGTAGGCTTTGTCTAGGAGTTGTGGGGAAGGGGAACACCTGTCTTTATGTCCACATCTGCCCAGAGTAGAGATTTTATTGCACAGAGCTTGTGGGGCCAGGCATGGGAACAGGCAGTGACTCAGCTAGAACAGAACCTCATTGTTCTTACTGAGATTTAGTAGATTTTCTTGGATAAATGTTTCTTCGTTTATTGTGTGTCCTTAGGATAGTTTCCAGAGATTTTAAATTTTTTTAAAAAAATAATTTTCTGTAGTTAAATGGCTGTTTCACTTGGAAACAGTTCATTGAACTTCTCACACCACCGTTCCAGAAGTTCTGCCAGTCCATGGGCCATTTCTTGAGTATAAGAATGATTCAGAAGATAGAACTGAGATCTCAGAGGGTGCAGCCAAGAACTATGAAGCATCATTCCCAGATAGCAGGACTGGACCCTAACAAAAGAATTAGTGATATATAACTGGCTGGATTTCAGAAGTGCTATGGACTATGTGTCTCCTGTTCCCCTCCGGTGTGAATCAGAGTGTCTACTGTGGTTACCATGTTTATATCTCACCATTGTATGTTGGGTATGTGGAGGAATACAATTTGTGTCTTTTTTTAAGGCAAGCATGAAAATGACGTTTATTGAGAAGAGAAAAATAGGATTATAGACCAAGAGTAAGATATAGGTTTATAGAGCGAGATAAATACGCCACAGATGACAACCAGACCCATTGTCATAGAAAAAAGGAGAGAGAAAAAAAATAAAAGGGTTTGGTTATGGTCTGGGTCTTATTTTATATTGGCCACCATAATTTGTTTCTTTATTTCATAGGTTTCACATCTAGAGGATCTGTACTCAAGGAACTTCACTTGAGGAGCCACATCCCCACCTGGACCTGACTTAGCTGATGAAACTCTGGTCCTCAAATCTGAACCTTATGCCAAAATAGGCTGAGACTTCTGAGGGCCTTGGAAGGGGGGTAAATGTATTCTGCATGTATGAGAAATATAAATAATCTATGGTTAGAGGGGAGAATCGGTAGACTTAAAATGGTTGCAAATTCCTTGTCTCTCCTCTCATTGAATCTGGGCTGGCTTTAGTCGCTTGGTTAATAGAATGCAGTGGATGTGACGTTCTAGGATTTTAGTCATAAGATCAGAAGAAACTTTCATCTTCTGCTTGGGACTTCTTGGAATCCACCTGCCATGCAGTGAGGAAGTCCAAGTAACCACATAGAAAGCCACATGTACAGAGAAATTGAGATTCCCCAGCTGACAGCCCTAGCTGAACTCTTAGCTGACACCCAACTCCAATTTGCCAGCAATGAGAATGAGCTATTTTGGGAGTGGATTCTCCAGTTCCAGTAGAGCCATCAGATGATGCTGTATAGAACAGAAATGAGCCATCCCCACCCAAATTGCCAATTTATGAGTAAAAATACATGAAAGCTACTGCTTTAAGCCACAGAGTTTTAGGGTGGGTTGTTATGCAGTATGATAATCACAATATTCTTCAATTTAGCAATTCCACTTCTATATGTCTACCCTAGATAAACTCTTGCACATGTGAATAAAAAATATATATGAAGCTGTTTATTGCAACACTCTATATAAAAGTGAAAAAGTTGGAGCAATGCGCTATTCCTCAGTTGGGGAATGGCTAAATAAATTGTGGGTTATTCACATGGTGGTTAAAATAAATGAGCTAGATCTGTCTGTATCAATATATATAATCTGAAAAATATTGTTAAATGATAACATCAATTTGCAGAAAATATATGCAGTAGATTCCATTTATATGCATTCAAAAGTATACAAAATGATTATTTATGGACATACATTTTTATAGTAAATGTATAAAACCAAGCAGGTGATTAATTAACATCATTTTCAGGAAAACAGTTCTCTCTAGGGAGGGGAGAAGGAGGGAGAATGAGTGGAAGTGGGGCTTTACCTGTAATAGTAATGTTTAATCTCTTTTGTTATTTTGTTCTTTCTTTTTTTAGAGCTCCATAAAACAAAGTGTTTACATCTGTTTTATCTTAGTGGTAGACACAGAGGTGTCTGCTACATTACTTCCTATAATTTGTGTGCTTGAATTATTCATATTTTACAATTTTTAATAAAAAAGTAAAACAAAGGAAAGTCGTGGATTTGCACTCATTAATGACTACAACATATAGCACATCTTTGAGTAACATCATTTCATTATAATGCTGATGAGAAAAAAAAATCAATCTTCTCCAGGGCCACCGTCTGTGTAGAGTTTGCATGTTCTCCTTAGTCTGCCTGAGTTTTCTCCAGGTCCTCCTGTCTCCTCCTACATCCCAAACACATGTATGGTAAGTGAACTGGCGTGTCTACATGGTTCCAGTGTGAGTGTGGGTATGTTCATGAGTGCACCCCGTGATGGGATGGCTGCCTGTCCAGGGTCAGTTCCCACCTGGAATCCTGAGCTGCTGGAAGAGGCTCAGGCCACCACTACCTTGAATGGGAATAATGGGGTAAACAATTATCTTGTTTTTATTACTCTTTCTTAAATGTATGTATAGCTTTCATCTATTTCAATGTTTAATATTAGAAGTGTTTGGGATCTTCATTTAGAAGTTTGGTTATGTTTCTATGACCAGAAATAGGCTGTAGGAATTTATCTATTATTTATACCAATCAATTAGCCCGTGGTCTCATTGTACATTGTTTTGCTTAAAATCATACTCTCCAAGAACCTATCAACAATGTTAAGTGAGGACTTATTGTACTATTGCTGTTGTTTTTGTCATGCTCAACGAAGATTTTAAAGTCAACGTTACTAAAGTATTATTTACATACAATGAAATGCACCATTTTAAATTGTATAGTTTGATGAGTTTTGACAAATATATACACCCATGACCCCATCACCACAGTCAAGATGTAGAACATTCCCATCGCTACAAATATTCCCTCATGCACCTTTATAGTCAATCCAACCACCCTGGCCCCAGGTAACCATGGACCTCCTTTACGTCACCATAGATTAGTTTTACTTTTTAAAGAGATTGATATAAATGAAATCATACACTAGGTTCACTTTTGTGTCTGGCTTCTTTTGTTCAGCATCAGGTTTTTGAAATTTATACATGTTAATGAGTGTATCAGTAGTATGTCTTTTTGTATTGCTGAATAGTATTTCATTGTATGGATATGACCCAATTTGTTCATTTATCTACTGATGGACATTTAGATTGCTTCCTGTTTTGCCATTACGAAGAAAGCTACTATTAACATTTATATGCAAGTCTTCTGTGAACATAGGTTTTCATTTCTTTTGGATAAATAGCCAGGAGTGGAATTTCTGAGATATATGGTAAGAGTATGTTTAACTTTACCAGATACTACCAAGCTGTTTTCCAAAGTGCTTATACCACTTTACTTTCTCACTAGCTGCATGAGAGATCTAGTTCATCCACATGCTCACTAACACTTGGTATTATCAGTCCTATGTCAAGTATTTGGATTGTGAATATCATTTTGAAATATTTTCTGTGTGTGGTGTGAGGTAAGGGTGGAGATTATTTTTATATCATACGAAAGCCAGTTGTTCCAGCACTTGGCTGAACTCTGCTTGGAATCTGCTCTATTTTAGACTTTCTATTATGCGGAATAATAAAAAGTAAATATTAATTTAAGCCAAAATCTATCTGCATATATTAATTCCTATGACTACCTCCCTGTTTTCCCTCTAACACTTCTACTCAGAACAGCAGGACGACAAAATTCACACCCTTTTATGATAAGAATGCTTAACAAAATAGGCACACATGAGACTTATCTCAAAATGATAAAAGCCGTATATGATAAACACACAGACAACATCATACTGAATGGGGGAGATGTTTAAAGCATTCCTGCTTAGAACTGGAACCAGACAAGGTTGCCCTCTATCACCAGTTCTGGAGCTGGAGATTCAACATGGTGCTGGAGATCCTAGCGAGAGCAATCAGACAAGAGAAGGAAATCAAAGGTATCCAAATGGGAGCAGAAAATGTCAAACTATAACTCTTTGCTGACAATATGATCTCATATCTAGAAAACCCTGAAGATTCTTCCAAGAGACTACTGGAATTGATAAATAAGTTTAGCCTACTCTCATGTTACAAAATCAATGTACACAAATTAGTAGCATTCATATACGCTAACAACAGTCAAAGTGAGAACCAAATCAAAGACTCAATGCCTTTCACAATAGCAACAGAGAAAATAAAATACCTAGGAATATATTTAACTAAGGAGGTGAAGGACCTCCACAGGGAGAACTATGAAACACTGAAGAAGGAAATAGCAGAGGACACAAACAGATAGAAAACCATACCATGCTCATGGATCAGCAGAATCAACACTGTTAAAATTTCTATACTACCCAAAGTGATCTACAGATTCAATGCAATCCCTATTAAATGCCAACATCATTTTTCACAGATCTAGAAAAATAATTCTACACTTCATATGGAAACAGAGAAGACCCCATATAGCCAAAGCAACTTTAATCAAAAAGAACAAATTGGGAAGCATCAATTCAAGACTTCAAGCTATACTACAAGACTATAGTAGCCAAAATAGCATGATACTGGTATAAGAATAGAGACATAGAGCAATGGAACAGAACTGAGAACCCAGACATAAAACCATCCTCATATAGCCATCTGATTTTTGACAAAGCAGACAAAAACATACACTGGGGAAATGAATCCCTATTCAGTAAATGATGCTGGGAAAATTGGATAGCCACATGCAGAAGACTGAAATAGGATGCGCACTTCTCACCTTTCACAAAAATCAACTCACAATGGATGACATACTTAAACCTAAGGCATGAAACCATGAGAATTCTAGAAGAAAATGTTGCAATAACTCTTACAGACATCAGCCTAGGCAAAAAATTTATGAAGAAGACTCCAAAACCAATCACAGCATCAACAAAAATAAATAAATGGGACCTAATCAAATTAAAAAGCTTCTGCATAGCCAAAGAAACTATCACTAGAGCAAATAGACAACATACAGAATGGGAGAAAGTATTTGCATGCTGTACATCCAACAAAGGGCTAACAACTAGAATCTATATAGAAGTCAGGAAAATCAGCAAGAAAAAAATCAACCCCATTAAAAATTAGGCAAATGACATGAACAGAAACTTTTCAAAAGAAGATAACAAACATATGAAAACAAAGATATGAAAAAATGCTCAACATCTCTAATTATCAGGGAAATTCAAATAAAAACCACAATGAGATATCGCTTAACTCCAGCGAGAATGGTTTTTATCCAAAAGTCCCAAACAAAAAATATTGGCATGGATGCGAAGAGATAGGAACACTCATACACTGCTGGTGGGACTACAAACTAGTACAACCTCTATGGAAAGTAACATGGAGATACTTTAAACAACTAAAAGTAGAACTACCATTTGATCCAGCAATCTCACTACTGGCCATCTATCCAAAGGAAAAAAAGATATTTTATAATAAAGACATCTGCACTTGAATGTTTATAGCAGCACAATTCACAATTGCAAAGATGTGGAAACAACCCAAGTGCTCATCAATACATGAGTGGATTAATAAAATGTGGTATATATATATACCATAAAGTACTACTCAGCCACAAAAAGCAATGGTGAAGTAACACCTCTTGTATTATTCTGGATGAATCTGGAGCCCATTCTTTGAAGCGAAGTATCACAAGAGTGGAAAAACAAGGACCACATGTACTCACCACAAAATTGGTACTAATTGCTCAACATTTATGTGCACATATGGAAGCAACATTCATTCAGTGTTGGGAAAGTGGGAGGTAGGAGTGGGAGGTAGGATGGGTATATACACACCTAATGGGTGTGATGTGCACTGTCTGGGGGATAGGCATGCTTGTAGCTGTGACTTGGGCAGTGCCAAAGACAACATATGTAACCTAAACGTTTGTACCCCTGTAATATTCTGAAATAAATAAAAAAAAAAAAAACAGGAGAAGGCATAGGGGAAATTACCTAAATGTGTAAGGCACCGTAATTACACACACACTCCCTATGCGGGTGGGTAGTGGGGAAAGAGAGGGGGTGAAAGAGAGGGGAGAGAGAGAAAGAGAGAGAGAGAGAGAGAGAGAGAGAGAAATTTTCTTAATCCTGTTTACCCAAGAACAGTGATACGACACCATCATCATAGTACACAAAATTAGTTTAAATCCAAATTGTCTAACCTTTCTCCCTTCTTTTAGCTTTGGCACAGTTTACCCTGCTAACTCCAATTCCTTTTCCAATTCTATAATCTAAGCCTTCATCGTCTCCTGCTGGGTGCACCATAACCACTTTTCTGGCTGTTTCTCTCCTAAATCCATCCTGGCAGACTACTTTTTTTTCAATGCTGCTTTCCCTGAATTGTTCCTAATCTCAGACCTTCACCACGTCCTTTTCTCTAGCCCCATCAGGTCCAGACTCTTCTGTATGGTTCTCAAGGCCCCACTGCTTCTACCTAACTTTCTTCCCAATAGGCTGGTGTCCTCGCTTTTCCATAGACATCCTGTGTTCATTCCTGCTCCTGTGATTTTCATTCATACTCTTACTGGTCTTTTCTCACATGCCACCTCCTCTGCAAAGCCTTCAGTGAAGTCTCTAGCCTCGTCAATGTCAATGTCCTTATGAATTCCTGTCACATGCTCCAGCCAGCCTCTGTATTTTCTTATATTGTTCACTATTATTGAATGTGTACATCTTGTCTTCCCAGCTGGGATAGTGGCTGTGTGAGTATAAGTACTATGTCTCATATTCTTCTCTCTTCTGCAATGCTAAGCACATAAATGCTTTTCTGGCTTATTTTAGCATTTTTCACTCACTGATTAGAGTTAATGTCGATTTGAAGTAAAAAAGTTGCTTTTTACTTTTAGAGTTGCCTTTCCATTTCCGCTGTTGGTTTTGGTAACTTTGCTCTCTTGGAAGGAGGATTGCTATGGGAGGAACACTATGGCAAAATCACTCTCAACTTCTTGATTCTCTCCACAGGTTTGGAGGTGGATGGGAAGCCAATATTCTCTAATTCCAGGCCAGAAGTGAACTGGAAAGCAAGAGACAGATGGCTGGAGAGTGATTATTCTCTCTCCCAGACACTGGGAAAAGGCAAGCAACTGGCCTCTTACTTAACCTTTGGTTGCCCTGGCAAAGATAAAGACCACTCTCTCCGAAGAGCTACCATGGCTGCTATTTCCTAGCTTTAACTGGGAAAATATTTTTCAAAATTATCATTCTTAAATTGCATATAGGAAATATCCGAGGAGAAGAATACACAAGGAAATGCACTCTTACTTTCCTTTCGCTATCCACATTGTCAATGAAAGAGGCTCTTGCACTCTCTCAGCTCACAGTGGAGCTGTGAAGGACAGCACTCTCCAGGTGGATCCCAGTGTGTCCCAGTGGAGCTGGGGAAAGAATGGTGTTTATTTCCTCACACTTGGCCCCATACACATACACACACAATCAATCTCCTTGGCCCTGCCTTTCCCTGTCCTTCATAAAAATTCCAGTCTGATGTTATCAGTGATTTAATCTGCTACATCCGTCTTCCAGAAAGATGGACCCTTGGGATTCATTCTTGCTGGTGAGGAATTTTAGCTGTTTGATGGCGTAGCAGGCATGCCTGGGGACCATGAATCACCTGTGGTTTTCGGTAATCATTATAACAAACCTTCAATGGCATTAAATTCAGTTTTTACATATGTGGAGTCTCACCCTGTGAAGAAAAACAGGCTGTAAATATAATACAATGCTTTCAAATGAAAGTAGTGATTAGTATTTGACTGTCATCCACTTTGTTTTGTTCTGAGGATTACTTCAGCTAGAATTTCTGGTGCCATAGAAAACCAGTTGAGAAAATAGCAATCCTTTATGAGCAATTTCAGATTTTCTAACCCTTTTGCAGTCTTCTGCTTTAATTTGTTTTCCATTAGTCCATGCTCAAGTGTAGTGAAAAAAAGAGCACTGAGCTGGGAGTAGGAGATTAAGAATGTTCCAGCTCTGCCATTTTCTCAGTTGTGACCATGGGCCTGTAGTTTTCCCTCTCTGTGCCCCAATTTCTTCATCTGTAAAAGAAGAGGCTTAAGCTGGATGGTCTTGAAGGGCCCCTCCAGCTTTGATGTTTTGCCATTACAATCAAATAGGCCATTTTGATAGATTTTTTTTTTTTTTACCAAAAAAAGGGAATTTTTAACATTGGCATTTTAACACTAGCCAATTTTCCCCCACTTTTTTTTCTCTCAATAATAAGCCTCAGAGGTGGGATTTCAAAATTAGAATTTCCTACAGGCTGCAGCTATAATGACAGAACCATCACAGGAGTACTATTAGAGTTAATATTCTTATCTGTATATATCTAGAGAAGCAAATAACGTTTGAAGATCTTTTTGCTGTTTCTCTCTGGGTTCTTTATTCAAAGGATTTTATATAACTAATGTGTCTTAGTGCTAAGAAAAGTGGAAATGTAATGAGTGAAAGAAAATAAAGCCCCCTCCTTTTATCTTGGTCTCAGCATGTCTTTGTGATTGTTTCTCAGCTAAACCACCTGTGTTTTACTGCCCAAGGCGATCAGCATACATTCGGGCACTCATTCACTGCTAATAGGGACTGCTAATAGCAGTCCATCTCCTGTCAGGGCTGTCACAGTTGATTTTTTTTTTACATACATGTGAGGTCCATCAGTTTTAACAGTTGAAAATTAAGCTCATTAAGAAGCTATTTTCCAAGGCCAACCTTGGGCATAGAATTTGGTGAAAGGGAATCTAGATACGGATCAAGTAAGAACCAGGGACTTATTCCCAGAAGTTTGGGAGGAGGAAAGGAGTTAAACAGTAAATAGGATGCCCTAAATAATGGGCTGTGTGTTTTGTTGATGACTCCATGTACTCCTCCAAAGTCCACACAGCTACTTAATATACTGGCATATGCACAAAAACAGCTCAAGAATGGTGAAAAATTTCAAGTTTAATCCATTCATTTATTCATTCATTTTTGTAGGTAACACTCTGGGCTCTGCTGCTCCTCATGCAGACTGGGCAAAGGCAGCCTCTAATATGATTTTCTCCATACATTTCTGTCTGCTCTGTCTTAGTCTCTTTTGCAATTTCCTACTGAACTCTCCAATTTGTTAACGTCAGGGTGCCACAAGGCTTAGTCCTTGAACTTCTTTTCTTCTCTAGCTATACCTACTCCCTTTGTAATTTCATCCTGTATTATGTCATTAAATATCATCTATATGCTAACAACTCTCAAACTTATATCTCTAGCATGGACCTCTCCTCTGAATTCCATACTCATATATCTAACTGCTTACTTGACATTCATGCTTTGGATGTGTAGTCAGTGTCTCAAATTTAATACATAAAAAACTGAATTCCCTCTCAGATCTGTTCATCCTCAAATCTTCTCCATCTCAGATCATGGCCCTCTGTCCTTCCAGTTGCTCAGGCTGAAAACCTTGACATCATTCATCCTTGACTCTTCTTTTTCTCTTATTCCTCACAACCAATCCATCAGGAAATCCTGTTGGCTCCACCTTTGAAATATATTCTGCATTTGACAAATTTTGGCCTCTACTGCTATTGTCCTGAAGCTACCTTTATCTCTCTTTTGGATTATTGTAATAGCTGGTTTCTTTCTGTTTCTTCCTGTTTCTTCCTCTCCTGCTACCCCCACCTCAACAGTGTATTCTCAATTCAACTTTCAGAGTAATTCTTTTAATTGCTAGGCCAGATCACATTATTCCTTTTCAACCCCCATCCCCACCCCTACACTCCTCGTTTAACTTTGAATGTAAGCCAAAGTTCTTCAGGGTTTATAAGGCCCAACATTATCTACCTCCTCCCCTCTAGTGAACTCTCTGACCTCATCTGTCTCTTAATAATGTCCCCCTCACTCACTCTGCTCCAGCGACTCTAGCCTCCTTTATGTTCCTCAAATACACCAGACACATTCCTGTCTCAGAGCCTTTGTATTTGCTGTTCCCTCTGCAGGAATAACCTTCCCCAATTAGTATACCATTCTCTTTTTAGGTCAGTCTCTGCTTTAGTCTTTACATAACACTTATCAATCTAATGGTATATATACATATATATTACTATATAATATGATATACATTGCTGTGGTTTAAATTTATGTGTCCCTCCAAAATTCATATATTGGAACCTAAGAGCCAGTGCGATAGTATTAAGAGGTGGGACCTTTAGGAGGAGATTGAGTCTTGAGGGCTCCACCCTCATGAGTGGATTAGCGCCCTTATAAAAGGGCTCCTGGGAATTATCTGGGCCCTTTACCCTTCCTCCTTTTGCTATGTGAAGACACAGCATTCATCAGCTTTGGAGGATGCAGCAACAAGGTGCCATCTTGGAAGTGGAGACCAGGCCCTCACCAGACACTGAAACTGTTGGAGCCTTGATCTTGGACATCCAGCCTCCAGAATTGTGAGAAATAAATTTTTGTTTTTTATAAATTACCAGTGTCAGGTATTTTGTTATAGCAGTAGGAATAGACTAAGACACATATATACATATGCATGCATGTATATGCATATATATATACATAAGCACACACACATGTGTTTATTTATTGTTTGTCTTCCTCCACTAGACTGATAAATCCATAAGAAAAGCAGAAGTAGAAAAGTGATTTTTGTCTGTTTTGTTCACTGGTGTGTTCCTAGTGGCCAGAACCATGGTGGGAACATAGTAGGTGCTAAATTCTTTGAATGAATAAGTAAATGAAAGCATTATCCAAGTCTGAGTGACCAGGACTCAATGAGACAATATAAAGAGGAAAGGTCATTGGGACTTGTAGTAATGTAGGATCAGGGGCCCACCCAACCTAGTGGCTATATGGTTCCTAGTATCTGATTAGATCAAATAATGGAATTACAAAAATGATGTTTTTGTTAGCCAACTTATAACGAATATTAAAAAATATAAAACTTTTAATAGTGGAGGAACTTGAAGTATAAACACTCAGTGTCAATCTGATTGGGTCGCTTTATAGTAAGAAGGTGTGAAGAGATGGCTTGTTATGATGGTTTATTTATGTATCAACTTTACTGGGCCACATGGTGCCCAGATATTTGGTTAAACATTATTTCTGAATGTGTCCCTAAGGGTGTTCCTGGATGAGATTAGTATTTAAATGGTAGACTGAGTATAGAAGATGGCCCTCCCCAATGTGAGTGAGCATCATCCAATCTGTCAAGGGCCTGAATAGAACAAAAAGTTGGAAGAAGGATGTGTTAACTCTCTCTCTGCCTGACTGCTTGAGATGGGACATTGGTCTTGTCCTACCCTCAGTCTAGAACTTACAGCATTGGTTCTCTTGGATAGGCTTTCCTGGGTCTCCAGCTTACCAACTGCAGAACATAGGACTTCTCAGCCTCGATAATCATGTGAACCAATTGCTTATTTTCTCTCTCTATAAAATCTTCTATTGGTTCTGTTGCTCTGAAAGACTCTGACTAATATACTTTATATTTATCGTTGTAATGGCTGTGTCATCCCTCATTCTCCCCATCCTCCCCACCCTTATTCTTTCATAAGCAATGGGAGAAGTTATGGAAGAAATTACCAAGTGAGGGAGTCTAGGTCTGTAACTCATGGTAGTTTTTTTTTTTTAATTATGTATTTTTGGTCCTGTTTACCTGAGAATAATGTCACAGAAACCAGTGGCAAACACTTTCAATTTATATTGTCTAATATTTCTCCTTTGTTTCAGCTCTGCTGCACTTTATATCGGTAGTCACCTTCTCATATTTTAAACATTCTCTTACCCTTTTCTTTTAGGATGGTAAATTATACTGGCTAAGTATAACTGAATTATACTTCTGAGACCACTTCTCCATTTACATTTTTTGTACAATGGTTCTCAAATCTGTCTCTTCCTCTCCGCTCCTATTTCCATGACTCTGGTCTAAGATCTGATCATCTTATGCCTGGCAAACATTAGTAGCCTTCTTCTTGACTCCCTGGCTTCCAGCTGCTTTTTCTCTGTGATGCATCTTTGTATTCTAATTATCCTGCATCTTGGCAAGTGTCTTAGTCTGTTCAAAATACCATAGACTGGGTTGCTTATAAACAACAGAAATTCATTTTTCACAGTTCTGGAGGCTGGGAAATCCAAAATCAAGTTACCAGCAGATTTGATGTCTGGCAAGGGCCCAATTTCTGGTTCATAGATGGTGTCTTCCAGCTGTGTCCTCACATCAGAAAGGGGCAAGGTAGCTCTCTAGGGTCATTCTTCATAGCACCTTCTAGCTGTGTCCTCACATGGTGGAAGGGGCTAGGTAGCTTTTTGTGGTCTCTTTTATAAAGGCACTAATCACGAGGGCTTCACTCTTATGATCTAATCACCCCTAAAGGCCTCACCTTCTAATACCATCATCTTGGGGATTATGATTTCAACATATGAATTTTGAAGGGGGCACAGACATTCAGACCATAGCAGCAAGACCATGGTTTTAGAACTTGG
Organism: Propithecus coquereli; assembly: GCF_000956105.1. Taxonomy (NCBI): domain Eukaryota; kingdom Metazoa; phylum Chordata; class Mammalia; order Primates; family Indriidae; genus Propithecus; species Propithecus coquereli. The sequence goes on from NW_012149952.1 coordinate 6,660,856, forward strand.
GGGCTTAGGCAAGCAGCCTAAGAGAGTGATTAAGATGGGAGATCAGGAAAGAGGGACAGAACACTCGTCAGCCTTCAGATTCAACTAGTCTAGAGACAACCACCAGCCCTCAGGAAGGCAGTCATGTTGAGATGTTCTTGGGCAGGGGTAGAGGTGGGAGTCTAGTACCCAGGTTGTGACTTACTAAGGGCTGGGACCAGAGAAACCAATGAGACCAGCATGCGGGCCTCCTAAGGGCCACCTATAATTAGAAGATGCATCGTTCCTAACACTTGGGCTACAATTTTTATCAAGGGTCTGGACCAGAGAGAAGCCTCTGCTTATTAGCAGAATCTTTATGGAGAATCCTTACCCTTTCCCTGTGCTCACCTTTCTTTGATGTTGGCACTAGGAGGATTATGGAGAGAGGAGAGTATGGCAATTTTTGTTTTGGTTGACTGGTACTTCCCTTCTCAATCTTCTTCTGCCTCTCCTCCCCCACCCCTGCCCAGCCACCTTGGTTTCTCCCAGGTGCTGCTCTGCATCCCAATCTGCTTATACAGTTCCCTCAGGAGTATCCATTTTCTTACGTTTCACTAGCCCCATGGCCAGCTGGTCTGGGCACTTGAAATGAGTTTATCAATGAGTTTCTTTCTCAGAGTTTCTGTATTTGAGATCAGAGTGCAGTTCAGTTATCCCTCTCTGTATAGTTGGCTTTGTTAAAACGTGAAGCTCTGGAATTATTAGTGGTAGTAGTGAGAGGTAAGAATGAAGTAATAATGTAGGTAAGAATTGTGACGAGAAATGCAGAGGCTTGGCTCATTCTGTGGCTCCAGTGTAGCTGCTTCTGGGGCCCAGGGAGATCCTAGCTTTTGATTCCCTTACATAGTAAGGATGATAGCTCACATTTACATCATGCTCCAAGCACTTTAAATAACAAGTCTCATAGCAACCCTACAGGGAAGATAATGTCATCACCCCCATTTTACAGGTGGAGAATCTGAAGCTCAAGAAGAGTGAGTAACTTCCCCAAGGCCACCGAGTCAGGCCTTGTACACTTGCATTCAGGTTCCATGCTATTTTATACTGCCAATCTTTGTAGCAATTCTCTAAATCCCCCTTGCCTAAGTCAGTTCAAGGGTCCTACCACCACCCTTAGGCAAGAGAAAGGGTCCTCATGGACAGGACCACCTTTAATATTTCCATCTTTAGAAGTTCAGAATTCTTTAGAAGAATTCTCTCTGGCTTTCTCCCTTGTTGCCTCCTCTCTTCTCCTTTTCACTTGCCCTCACTCCCTCCCTTTTCGAAATTTATTGGCTTACTATTCTCTCTATTTTCTTGATTGTTCTCAACAGCATGCAGTAGTATTGTCATTTTTCCATAAGAAAAAATGCTCTTTCAACTGTTTTCCTCTTCAGCTTCAGCCCCATTTCTCTGCTCCTTTGTACAACCAAACTCTTCAAAAGGGTTACGCACATTCGGTTTTCAATTCTTCTCCTTTCATACTCTCCTAAACCCACTCGTCAGGCTTGCACTCCCCATAACTCTACTGAAACTGCAAGAGATTGGACATTGGTGACCTTCACTTGGTTAAATCCAGAGGTTGTTTCTCAGTTCTCACATTAATTGCCCTTTTGCAGAATTTGAAATATTCACTCCTTGCTCATTCAAACACTTTCTTCACTCAGTTTCTAGAACACTATACTTTCTTAGTTTTCGATGACTGCTCTTTTTCAGTGTTGCTGCTGTTTTTTCTTATATCCCTGATCTTTTAGTCTTGGAGTTCTCCTGGGCTCAGTCCTTGACCTTGGTTATCTCCTTAATGACATCATTTAGTTCCATGATTTCACCTAAAAGCTGATTGATGATTTCCAATTGTATATTTACAACTCGGACCTCTTTTCTGACCTTCAGAGTCCTTTACCCAACTGCCTACTTGATATTTCCACCTGAAAGAGAGATTAGGCATTTCAAACTTACCACGTCCAAATGTGATCTTCCTTCTCAAATCTGCTCCATCTGTAGTCTTCCCCACCTTAGTAAATCCCAAGAAGCTCATTCTTCATTCCACTTTCTCTTATATCCTATATTCAATTTATTCATATCTTCAAAATACAACTAGAATCTTAACATTCTTATTACTTCCAATGCTACCACCATGGTTCAAAGTCACCTTTATTTTTCACCTGGATTACTGCAATAGCCTCTAACTGGTCTTCCTACTTCCTCCCTTACCATTTACAATCCACTTTCCACTCAGCAGCCAAAGCGATCCCTTGAAAATAATGGTTATATCATGTTCCTTCTCTGCTCAAAACCCTACAATGGCTCCACTTTTCACTCAGAATAAACCCCAAAGTCCTTACAGTGGCCTATGTGATCCTCCATGATCTAAGCCCCTGCTACCTTTCTGCCCTCCTCTTCTGCTACCTCTTTTCTCCCTGTACTCCAGGTATACTGTGCTCCTCGCTCTTCCTCAAATACATTAGGTAAGCTCCTGCTTCAGGGCCTTTTGTACTTGTATTTCCCTCTGCATAAAACACTTCCCTTCCAGATACATACAGAGCCCATTCTCTTACCTTTTAAAAATCTTTGCTTAAATGGATGTTTTCTCAAATATAACGCTATTTAAAATTTAATACCGCTCACCAATATTCCCTATTCTCCTTCCTTTCCTTTTCTTTTCCTTAGTACTTAGTACCTTTTCATATATTATATAATTTACTTTGTTTATTATTAGTCTACATGTGCTGTGGACTGAATTGTGTCCCCCACAATTCATATGTTGTATCCCTAATCCCCAATGTGATGGTATTTGGAGGTGGGGCCTTTGAGAGGTAAATAGGGTGAGATAAAGTCATGAAGGTGAGGCTCTTATAAGAGTTAGTGCTCTTATAAGAAAAGATAACAGAGAGCTCTCACTCTCTCCCTCTCTCTGCCCCCATCCCTCCCCCCATGTGAAAACACAGTGAAAAAATGGCCAGGAAGAGAGCTCTCACCAGGGAACCAAATCAGCCAGCAATTTGATCTTGGACTTCTCAGTCTCCAGAACTGTGAGAAATAAATTTCTGTTGTTTGAGCCACCTAGTCTATGGTATTTTGTTATGGTAGCCCAGCTGACTAAAAACAACTCCCCTTACTAGAGCATAAGCTCAAGGACAAGGAGTTTTGTCTGATTGTTTACTATTATATCATCAGTGCCTAGAATTGCATCAATTGTCTAGCATGTAGTGGATACTCCGTAAATATTTGCTAAGTTGAATGCAGTAGTGAATGAATCAGATATGGTCCTTGCAGAGAGGATGACATATACATGAGCATACTATAAGGTAGAATGTAGTTAAGTGCTGCAAAGAAGATACAGATAAAGAGTTCTGGGGACTCAGAGAAGGGAGTGTCCATTCAAATATGGGGAGGGAGGGGGATCCAGGAGGGCTTTAATGGAGGAGGTGGCGTTTGAGCTGGGCCTTGAAGGATGGGTAGGATTTAGACTTGTGGATGTATGGAGAGGCACAGGAAGTTCAGTCAGACTGAATCAGGGTATTTGAAGGGTAGTAGAAATGGGGAACATGATTAGAATGAAGTCTGGGGAAAATTGTTAAGGGCACTGAATATCAGGTTAAGGAGCTTTCACTTTAGGTGTGGTCTTAAGTAGAGGGGATATGCAGGTTATAGAAATGGTGGTAAAAATTTGAGTCATCAATCAGTGATTTTCTCTGATTAACTTTTGTTTTTTTACCCAATTAATTTTCCCTTACTTAACTAAGTTCATTAGGGGATCAATGATATGGTTTCTAACCTACCACAGATGATATGAAGCAAACAAGAAGAAGGATGAGAGATTGAATATGAAAACAGATACAGCTCCAGGGAAAGAAGAGGTAGATGACTGCTTGGCCTAAAGGAAGAAGATGAAACCCTAAATTACAGGCTTAGCACCTCTCTGACTGTGCAATCTAAGAACGAAGGTTCTCACTGGCAGCACAGAGTCATCTCAGAGAGGTCAGGACAGGTCTGGAACTTTCTATTTAACAACACAGGAAAGGAGGAAAGGATGTAAAGCATCTTAGAAATGTTTTCATTTAAAATGATTTTAATAAAAGATCAGTACTGGAAAGGGGCATGTTTCAGTTACCTGGTAAACTCACTTATATTAAAAACCCAGAATAAACAAGGCATAATAGTAATACTGGTTTTGCCAAGTGCTGCATGCACAGCTCTCTCTCTCTCTCTCTCTCTCTCTCTCTCTCT
>NW_012149952.1:6665135-6669402 GCF_000956105.1 Propithecus coquereli
GAGAGAGAGAGAGAGAGAGAGAGAGAGAGAGAGAGAGCGCACACTGTATTATGTCTGAAACATTGAATTCAGGATTCCAAGCTTTTCTCTACTGAATTGATTTGTAGAACATGTTTCATGAATGTATTAAAAGTCGCTCACACCTTTGATTCTTTGAGGTCCTCTTCATACTCCTTAAGGATAAGTACCACATCAGATTCATCTTTGCATCCCCTATTGGCTGGCAGAATGTCTTGGATAGAGTAAGCACTTGAATAACATATGAATTGAAATGTTGAATTTCATGTCTTGGGGCCCAGCCACATGAAACACACTGTTTTACTGGTGTGGGCACAAAACTTACTTTTTTTAAAGGGGATGAGATAATGCCTTATTTTTTTAACTCTGTTTAGAATTTGTTGCCTTTTTATGATTACAACCACACATTGGGCAGATGTCTTCAGGGACTTCTCTCCAACAACTCCCAGATCCCTTTCGTGTGCCAGAACTGAAGGTTTGGAGACTAACCATCTTGTGAACAGCATTTGGCTTATTTTCTCCTAAATGCGCTATGTTATACTTGCTCACATTGAAGCTCATCTGTCACTCCTTCACATGGAAACACAGACAGGAAGGAACCTCCTGCCATGTATGCATTGACTTAGAATTTTAAAATGTGCAATGATTCAGTATCTCAATCATTTATAAATTTTATTGTTCAAAATAGATTTTATTTAATAAACATTTATGTAGAGCTTATCAGGTGATGGGGGCTATTCTAATTTATAAATACTAACGCATTTAATCAAATTAATCCTGATCCCACTTTTGGAACTTTCACTTTACATTTCATCAGCCTCTCCTATCAGTGGTTCTTCACCTAGAGACTGGGTAGAATTTAGTGAGTGTGTGAATATGGATTGAAAAGTTAAATTTAAATTTTCACTAACCTTGAACTGAAATTTAGCATTTTCTTCCATTGTAAATGTAAGCAACAAACTACAGAGGTATTATCAATACTTATGATTTTTTCACCAGGATCACAGATATTATCATATCACATGATATTGCAGATTTCTTGAAATATTTATGCTCATCACTACTTCAAAATTGGAGTGGTTATTAGACCTGTCATTACATATTGTTATTTCAGGTGTTAAAGGAGCATATATGTTACTATACCACAAATGTGTTTTTAAAATATTTTTGTAAGTGTATTATTTCATTGTATGATGGTCCCTGACATACAATGGTTTGATTTATGGTTTTTCAGTTTTACAATGGTGCAAAAGCAATATGCATTCAGTAGAAACTGTATTTCAAGTACCCATACAGCCATTCTCTTTTACAGTTTCAGTACAGCATTCAGTAAATTACATGAGATATTCAACACTTTATTACAAAATATGCTTTGTGTTAAATGATTTTGCCCAACTGTTGGCTAATGTTCTGAACACGTTTAAGTATGTTTGATGGTCGGTAGGTTAGGTGTATTAAATGCATTTTTTACTTAAGATGTTTTCAACTTATTATACAATGGCTTTATTAGGCTATAACACCATAATAAGTCGAGTAGCATCTGTAGTTGGTTTCATTTGAAATCTTTTGTATTTTATTTCATGCATTTAAAAACAGTATTCTGATATGGGGTTCATGTGCTTCACCAGACTTCCCATGAAGTTCTTACTTGGTATTCTCTCAGTCATACTTGGCAGAGGCTGGAGCTCAAGTGGGGTAGAGATTGGGAGGACTCAGGAATTCTGCATTCTGATCCCAGCTCCATCATCCACTTAGCTGTGCAACCTAGGGTATGGGTCTTCATCCTTTTGAGACTTGTTTTCCTTAGCTGCAATAATGGTGAGGGAGCCATCTGCCCCTCCTAGTTGAGAGGGTGTTGTAAAGATCAAATGACACAATGCCTTTGCCCAGAGCTACTTTGAAAATGCTTTAAAGTGCCATATAAGGAATAGTAATGAGTTAAGGTTTCAGAAGTCTGATGACACAGAGGTCTATTAATTTTAAGGTAGTCTAATATTCAGAGTTCGAATGAATGCAGTAGGGCAGAACACTCTTCAATGTCCTGCATACCATTTCCTACCCAGGATCTGATATCGTCTCCAAAAGACTCTATAGCCTTGAATGCTGATATCTGTGTGTAATCAATTCTGTTTCTTTCCTGCTGTTGCCCCAATAATTAATGGCTTAAGTATGCCTTTGATATTTTCCTCTCAGATAAAAAATTTAGACAAGTTGAGATCTTCAAAGCTTATAGTCAAACTGAAAGATTGGGATGATGTTATAGATCTTGGGATATGGGAGGGACAATAAGGCCCCTTTGACCTCCCTGTTAATGGGATATGGTCTCTCTGTGATGGGAGCGGGTGGATTTGGAAGATATTGAGATTACAGAAGATAGTAGAATGAAATTTCCTCCCCGTGTCTGGCTTGGGCCAGGCATTACCTGCCTTTGATAGAACATTGTTCAGAAAAAACTCCTGAATTTCTCTGAGTCAGCAAGTCTCATTCTTCTACGGGGTTCCCATTACTGTAAAGGCAGCTCTGGTGTCATTAAAGCATTGTTAATATGACTATTAGTTGGATAATAACTATAGCTATTTATTGAGCACTTACTTTGCCAGGCATAGAACTGGGCCCTTTACACTGAACAAAATGTCATTAAAGGAACCTTCGAAGAAAATATATGTAGATTTCCACTTTATAGATTAACAAAAAGGCTCAGAGAAGTGCCAGTGTTAGAAAATGACCTGGGGCCCCATGACTGTGTCATTTAGCAGCTCCCCCGTGAGAGTGTAAGCTCTTGAGGGAAGGAGTCATGTTGTGTTCACCTTTGAATTTCTAGGACCAAGACTTGCACTTATCAGGTGCCCTATAATGCCACATGAATGAATGATGTGGAGTTTATAATACCACTTAGGTTGATATAAAGGTTAAATAAAATATTGAAGTAGTAGAAAGGTTTGAGCTTACAGTTGGAGAGACCAAGATTCAAATCTCATCTCTCTCTTAGAAATGTAAGCAAGTTACTTTACATCTCCAACGCTTAGCTGAAATAGAGGCTAATCCCACCTACTTTTCACATTGTAGTAAAAAATTAATGTTCATATATATATGTATATATCTCCTCATAAGTGTCAATCACTAATCAATGCTAACTTTTATCATTATTATTATTAGTGCACATAAACGTAGTTTAGAACGCTACACAAATATTCACGTAACAAACCTTTACTGAGCACCTACAATGCACCAGGTTCTAGGGATGTGGCAGTAAACAAGACAAATGAGAACCACAATCTCATGGAACTCATGGAACTTTCCCCTTGGAGGTGGGGTGCAGGTACAGACAGTGATAGTTCAGGTCTCAAGAGCAAGACATCGTTATCACCTTATCCACACCACTCATGGTTGGCCAGCACTGAATGTTTTCACACTGAGCTTCTTTGGTTTTGTCTAAAGGGTGAAAGGCTTCAGTTCAGGCTTATGTTCTGGCTACCCTTCAAGTTCCTTGAAGGCAAGGGCCAGCCATGCTTCTTTTGTATCCCACAGTGCTTGGCAGAGTGTCTGGGATTGAGGAAATGTTTGGAATACGTTTGAACTGCTGAATTTCCTAGCTTGAGGTCCAGCAACATGATGTAGTCCACAATTCCAGGTATAAACACAAAAACGTTTTTAAAAAATGTGGGCAAGGTCATGAACTTTGGCTGAGTCATGATCATAAATCATAATTCTTTATTGGGAACTCACTATGGGACAGGCATTGGTAGGGCAACTTGCAGATACTATCATCTTGTTGAATGTCTCCTACCACTTTGTGAAGTAGGTACTATTTCTCCTTAATTTTGCTTATAAGAAAATTGAAACTCTCATTGTGTCCATGAGACACACAGACAGGAAGTGACTTTGGGCAGCATGACTACATAATAGGTGCTAAGCAGATGGTAGCAATTGTGGTGAATAATGAAGCCAAATCTATTTGACGGACTGTCCAACACAGTTGAGAATCCAAAGGGTTTGGGTGAGTCAAAAGTTCTTGCACATCTATGCTTCCTTTTCAAATAATACAGTTTATTCTGCATTATATGAAAATCATACATTTTGGGTCCAATTTAAAGAAACACTATATAACTCGAATGCAGATATGTGTTTAGTTTTCTCTGAAAAATAACCTTTCCTTTTGTATTGAGGACATTTAACAAGCAATTTGATAATATTAAAAAATCAGGAGGAGCCAAGATGGCGGATGAGACAAGCCGCCAGTCAGAAGGTC
>NW_012149952.1:6679522-6683420 GCF_000956105.1 Propithecus coquereli
GATGGACATATTTGAAACTCGGACTTGGGGGGGGGCGTGGGCAACATAAGTAACATAAATATCTGTACCCCCATAATATGCTGAAATAAAAAAAAAATCAGAATTAGAGATGTCACAGGACTAGGGAGGGAGATGAAACAAGCATTTGTAAAATAAAAGAAAGCTTCTATTCGTTGTTATCTGGAAAAATCTAACTACTGTATCTCATAAACATAACAAAACAGCAATATTTCAAAATTCTGTAGGAACGACAGAACCCCATAAATAGCACTGAGAAATTGTAAGAAAAAATAGCTTTGTTAATAGATTTCTATGGTGATTAGAAAGGCTTGTGAGAGATGGTATGTGCCACAGTTTGTGTTATATAATACATATTCGTATATATATAATGTATGAGAGAGAGAGATTTATTTTAAGAAATTGGCTCATGTAATTGTGGGGGCTGGAAATTTTGACGTTTGTAGGGCTGGTCGGCAGGCCAGGTTCAAAATACAACTTTGAACACTACTGACAACCCATTTACAAAGTATTTTCATGAAATATTCTCCATTGGCTTTGCTTACTCAATACATTCTCTTATCCTCAATCGAGACCCAAGAGAGGGCATAATTGTGTCATAAGAACCACTGCCACCACCACCACCCACCACAAGAAAAAGACCATCTTTGCCTCAGGATGTTAGCCCCAACCCCCCATCCTTTCCTTTCCTTTTTCCTTTCCAGGAAGTAAATTCTGGCAAAAGTTGATGTTGCAGTTTTGAGTCCAAAGGCAGTCTGGAGGCAGAATTCCTTTCTCAGAGGACCTGAATCTTTTCTCTTAAGGCCTTCAACTTATCAGAAGAGGCCCACCCACATTATGATGGGTAATCTGCTTTACTCAAAATCTACTGGTTTGAGTGTTAATCACATCAAAAAAATATCTTCACAGCAACATCTGGACTGGTGTTTGACCAAGCAACTGGGCACTACAGCCTTGTTAAGTTTACACATAAAATTAACCATCACAACACATGAAGCAGGCTGGGGGGAGTACACCTATTCTAAACTTGCAAAAGTAATAGAGACACTCACTCCTGTAGTCCTAGTACTCTGGGAGTCTGAGGCGGGATGATGGCTTGAGGTCAGGAGTTCGAGATCAGCCTGAGCAAGAGCGAGACCCTGTCTCTACTAAAAATGAAAGAAATTAGCTGGACAACTAAAAATATATAGAAAAAATTAGCTGGGCATGGTGGCGCATGCCTGTAGTCCCAGCTACTTGGGAGGCTGAAGCAGAAGGATTGCTTGAGCCCAGGAGTTTGAGGCTGCTGTGAGCTAGGCTCATGCCATGGCACTCTAGCCTGGGCAACAAACAGAGTGAGACTCTGTCTCCAAAAAAGAAAAAAAATTAATAGAGACAATTTAGAATACAAATAGATAAAGTGAAGGAGAGCAAGGTGTTTAGATGTGACAGCTGTTGCTTTAAAATTTGATTTAATTTTATCTTATTTAAATAAGAAGTATTAATAACTAATAAGTGGAAAGTTTCCCTTGATTTCATGGATATTATTAAAATAAAGTATTCCAGGAGCCCCTGAGACTGATGAATCAAAGCTTTCCTTAGCATTGATGACGGAGATGCTTCAGTGAGGAAGCTAGTGTGAAAATAGCCCTAGCTTCCTGCTGGTGTCACAGCAGGGTGCTTGAGGGGGAAGCCAATTTTCAGCATGAATGCCCTGCTGTGGAACCCTATTTCTAGCTGTCAAGGCAGGTTTAGTATCTTCTTCCAACATCCTGATAACCCAGAGAAAGAAATTGCAATGATCTACTAAAGGATCACTTAGAGAGCAAGTTATTAAAAACAGAACACAAACTGAGGTATAAAAAAGGAATATTTATCTTTTAAAAATACAACTTTGAACACTACCGACAACTCATTTACAAAGTATTTTCGTGAAATACTCTCCATTGGCTTTGCTTACTTAATACATTCTCTTATCCTCAATCGAGACCCAAGAGAGGGCATAATTGTGTCATAAGCACCACTGCCATCACCACCACCCACCACAAGAAAAAGACCGTCTTTGCCTCAGGATGTTAGCCCCAGCCCCCCATCCTTTCCTTTCCTTTTTCCTTTCCAGGAAGTAAAGCAGAACTAGCTGAATGGTCCATTCATACTCTGCCATTGCAATCTGATGATGGGCACCACACAACTGGAAGTGTCCCCAGCAATGGGCACTCCAGGTGGAGCTGACCTATTTGCAGGAAGCCTCACACACTCTGGCCCATTATTTATTCATTAATTCATTACTATTAATACTTACATCAACTTTTTGCAAACATTCAGCATGAAGTAAACGTAGCATTTACAGCAGTCAACACACTGACAGCAGAAGAAAAGGGGTCAATAGACTGTAAGAAGGCCAGAGGGGAAAGAATATTAAAATCAATCCCTCTGCTAATGTGTGTGTATGTGTGTGTGCACGCCCACGCATGAGTGTGTTTTAATTCATAGAAAACTAAACATGCCCTCCTTTAAAAGCAGACTATTTACAAGTGATTCTGAATAGCACGAATACATGCCAGTCATACTGGTTACTTGCTTTCTGCGAATATATCTAGATCTATTCTTGAAAATTTTGAAATAGACCTTTCATCTGATATATTAGACAAAATAACTTTGGAACATTTGTCAACTTTTGGTTTATAGTAATTTTGCAAAAAGCCACAATCCATGCTTTGTCATTTAAAAGGTGAACCTGGTCAAGCACCTTCTAGAAGACACTGATGTGTTATTCATTTACAGGTCTACTGGGGATTGGAAAGCCATTGGCAGTTACACAGGGTACCAAGCACTGCTGCTCTCATTCCTTTCACTAGTAGCAACATTAATGTAAAGAGAAGTTTGAAAACACAAGTCACATACAAATCATCAAAACATTTCAGTTAACAGTGTTTAAAAAAATACCAAAGTCTACAACAGCAGTACAGACACCAAAAACACTGCAAATACTCTTTAGTCTCAGGACTTTTTCAATACTTAAAGACAACCAATTGACAGAAAGGGGAGGAAGTTACAGCACTTGAGGTCTGAGGCAATTTCTTTTTAGGGCCTGCAGCTCGAGGTGCTGTTCTAGGATCCTTATTTTAACTCAAAACATATTCAAGGAACGAATTGACAAATTTAAAGCAATTTCCACTTGAAAATCATTGAAAATACAAGTCACTTTCTAAGCTTGTCCAACACACATTTATTTTCAGGATCCCACGTTGTTAGGCAAAGAGATTTAGGTCAATTTCAAGCCCTCAAAGCCACAGAATTTCCATCTTTTCTCCAGGCTGGCTCCGACTCCAGTCATCTCCTGCTTGAAGGTGTGCTGAAGTCTACTCATGAGACATTCTACATCACTGGTGCAGATCTGCAGGACAGAGAGAGCATCTCTATTCAGAACCAGTTCTACTTGCCTAATCTTTCCCAGTGTTGCCTACTTTAGAATGCTAATGTGTATGTGTGTGTGTTTCGGCGCGGGGTGGCAGGGATAACCTCCTCCCTGTCCTTGTGCATTTGTGTGTGTTGGTAAAGTGGCTTTCAGATGCCAGTGTTCCTCTGTTGTGACCACCAGACAGGCTCCACTGAGCTTGCTATTGGAAAGAGCTGGGGTCAGTTTCATTGAGAGGCTTGGGTTTGTAGCCAGCTGAATGACCGCTGCTCAGCGCTGGTGATGCTATATGCAGACCCACTGAATCTGCCAAATCTTTTGGGAGGGGAGGGAGGCAGAAACGGCTGCCACCAGAGCAGAATTCTTCATATGCTCATTAGTTCACAAAGGAAAAGTAAGAGAAATGAGGAGTGCTCTGTGTTCTTACTTCTGTGCATTGTCGTTCCCCACTTCTCTCTCTCTCTCTCTCTCTCTCTCTCTCTC
>NW_012149952.1:6683470-6709099 GCF_000956105.1 Propithecus coquereli
CACACACACACACACACACACACGTACACTTAAACACAAAAACAAATCTGTGGGCTCCTTCAGGGCTTGTTTTTAGGTGGTCATCTCTGCATTAGTAACGTTAGTAAAGTACCTTCCTAACTGTGAAGGTGGGCACCAGGGCTTGGCTGAAGGACACCAAGGGATCCTTAAAGAAGCCCAGAGTTGCTGCCACACTGAATGTGCCTGAAGCTGCAGGGATGGAGCCCAAATTCTGCTGGTATCACTGAGTCTCTCCTCGGGAGGCCCTGACACTACTGTGACAGGAAGCTCGTAAGGAGGAACTAGGCCTAGAGTGAAGTCATGCCTTCTTCCCAGTGCTGGTAGTGCACTGTATCCAGTTACATGAAAGAAGCACATTGCACGGTATCATACAGAGTAGAATTCCCATTTCAAAAAACATAATGTTTATAAATATATACATATTATATAGGTACAGCATATGTCTAGAAAAGGGTCTGAAATATATGCCAAACTAACAGTAGTTATACTTGAGGAGTGGGATTGTGGGTAATTTTACTTTCCCTTTACCATATTTCTATAATGCTTACATTTTAAAGATAATGTGCATGTCTTATTTTTGTAAATTAAAGAAGCAGCAGATAGTTTTTACTGATGTATAGTTCATATAGTTCATTTTCATACCACTGCATGGTCCTGGTACTCACATTCCATTATCCCCTCCACTGTCAAATGGGCTATTTAATTGCAGAATAGCAGCACTTCCCAGAGGGAAATGAGGGGGAGTGCTAGTTAGAACTAAAGCAAATGCCATTGAGGAGGATGTATATAGCTGGAATACAGTTAGAGCAATAAGATTCCCAAGTGGGCCAGTGCCTTTGTTATGAGGATATATGCTTAAATGGCTTAAAAGTTTGGACATCCACATGTCAAGAATCTGCATTCAATGGCACGTCTTAAAAGGCCCAGATCCTGTGAAATAAGGAATATAATCCATGAGGAGGTTTAACTGGATGCTGCTTCCGAAAAAATGTGTCATGGGTTGATTCATTCTGACGAGTCAAGAGTGCCCTCTTGCCTCTAAGAGGCATCCTTGACTTCCTAGAGAATTAGCACTTACCCCTGCTCCAGATGCCCTAGGAGTTCCCCCAAAGGAGAGTATTCAGGGAAGGAATAGCTCAAGAGATCAGCTGTGAGCAAATATTCAGTCTGGCTACAGAGGTCCTTGGCTTATTGCTCCATCTCTCTCTCTCTCTCTTTCTCTTTCTCTCTCTCTCTCTCTCTCTCTCTCTCTTTGGCCCTGCCTTGATTGTTTTGTAATAGATAATGGCAGTAGTGATGGCGGGAGAGGTAGATGGGGTAAGACTTCCAATTCTGAAAATAAACATTTGCTTATGGATTAAAAATCCAGGACAAGGCAGATGGGAGGGGGGCCGAGGGGATGGGTATATTCACACGCAATGGGTGCGGTGCGCACCATCTGGGGGATGGACACGCTTGAAGCTCTGATTTGGGTGGGGCGAGGGCAATATACGTAACCTAAACATTTGTACCCCTGTAATATGCTGAAATAAAAAAATAAATAAATACATAAATAAATTTAAAAAAAGAAAAATTCAGGACAAAAGTTTGATGGGTGAGAAAGCTTATACTGGTTAATTTGCAGCTTATATGTAAATTAAGAGAATGGAGGAAAATTCTTCTAAGATGTATTTTTGAAGTAGGGTGGCCAACTAGTTCAAGTTTGCCTGAGACGTCCCTGGTTTTAGCATCGAAAGTCTCAAGTCACAGAAGACCCTTCGGTCCTGGGCAAAGTGGGACAGATGGTCACCCTATTTGCAAAGGGGAAGCTCTATATTGAATCGTAGTGGGAGCAGGTGAGGGAAACTTCCTTAGAGCAATAATTAATGGTCTATTTATGCTTAAGTCAAGTCACCTGTTCACAAAGAACACTGCATCCCTGCCCTCACATACCTTATTATCAAGACGGTGCAGGTAGGAACAGATGTATTCAATGCTTGCTCCAAATGGGTGAACATGAAGGAATGTAGAGATGATCCCTACAGAGACAATATCATGGAGGTTACACTTGAGCTTTGTAGTCCTTGAGATTTCACGTGATAGTGAATAGTAAGAGGTAACTCATATGTACAACATAAACATACTGGACACTATTCTAAGTTTACACGTATTTTACTCATTTAATCTTTCTAACAACCCCGTGAGGTCAGTATTGCCATCCCCATTTCACTGAGATGAGGACACTGAGGCACAGAAAGTTTAAGTAACTTGCTGAAGGTCACACAGCTGGTCAGTGGCAGAGCTGGCATTTGAATCCAGACAGTCACTCTTGACCACAGACTGCCTCTCGCTGTACTGTATCACACGTAGAAAGGCTGGCATTTGAACAGTCACTTCCATTATTTGTGATGGCTAAACATCCATTGAATTCTAGAATTTAGGCTATGCTGGATTTTTGCAGCTCCTTCACATGGCCTTTAAATTAGACTTCAGTCTCTTAGGTGTTAATAATGCCTTGCTGCTGAACTTTGCCTGATTAACCCAGTGCCTCTCACAAGACAATCTGTTGATTGTATTTGGGTTTTATTTTGTGAGTAGCTCTGTAAAGAAAAGCCAAACATTTAATTCATGGCTGACTCAGGTGGTCACTAGCATTTTGTAGAGCCCCGAATCTCCTTGTGTAACAGAATTATTATAGTAGTTTACAGCTTTCAGGAATGCATGTGATTTCTACTCAGCCTGACTGTGGGTGATTGGCAGCTTCACATACTGCCTTGATTGTTCTGGCCAGTAGGTTAATTGTTCTAATACTTCTTTCTCTGGCAACAGGTGGAAAATAAATAGCTCAAAAGTGTACTTTTTTTTCTTTAATTTTTTTTGAGTCCACCTCCTTTCATAAGATCTTAGGTACATCAAATAGACCGAGAATTGAGTTTGCTGAAAACTGCCAGGAGATAAACGCAAAATTTGATTTGGTTTATAAACTACAACTCCTCTGTCCCTTTAAGAGACTGACAAAGACTAGCACAAGTTTAAATTGTAGCTTGAAGTTCAATCAGTTCTTTGTGAAAATCTTCCAAATATTAGACAGCAAGGGGGTAAGTTGGCAAGGGGGGGGGCTCAAAATCTGTTCAAAAGGAATGCTATTACTTATAACACTACTTTATTCTTAAATGACTAGGTAAATTGAATTTTTAAACACTGATTCTCACTGAGAAGCTTAAATTCTGAAGAAGACAGTGCACATTCAAAGAAATTCTAGATGTCCTGGCCAAAAAAGACTATATAATGCCAAGAAATAAGTCCATAGATTTAAAAACACTAAGCAGTTTTTGTGGGTTCAAACCCATAGAACTGATTTAAAAAACACATTTTCCTTCCTCTCTGCCAACCCAAGACTACCTTTTTTAAAAACAAGAGAATAAACACTTATTTTAAGAATCTTTTTTCCTAAGACTATCCCTTTACAAAGCTTCCTTCTACTCTCGGCACTTCTCTGACAGGTCTTCCTGTTGCCATGCCAATTTGTTAAGAATTTTGAGTTGGAAGACGTTAATAAGTTGTCACTTTCTTGAAGACTCAATGGCAGATCCCCCTGTGCATCTTTATTTAACATATCAAAGTGTTAGATCTGAGCATAATATCTATTACCAAAGGAGGCAGATATATCTTAAAAATATGCAGAAACCAGTCAGTGTGGAGGACTGTTAAGACTGGGGTGGGGCCACTGTTAGCTGAGCTTCCTAGAAGGCAATAGGGATTATCTGCTGTGGCCTGAGACCACCATCTCTTAAATGATTAGTCCCTCTTAAATATTTTAGAATCTCAATCTGCCACTGTTGTCCAAATGGAATATGAAGTCAATAGCATTTGTGAATAGTGCTCTAAGGGTAACGTAGTTTCCATTTATGAGGGCTTACTCTGGCCCAGGCACTGTGCTACGTGATTAGGTGAGTTATTTTATTTAATACTCGCAGTTGCCCTTTGAGGTAGGCAATATCTTATGCCCATTTTGCAGATGGAGGAACTGAAGCTCAGAAAACAAATGGTGGGGTAAAGATGGGAATCCAGGTTTGTCTGATTCTTTAACCATTTATGCTATCTTGCTTCTCAAAATGAATTTTTATACATAGAGAGAGCAATTCTGCATTGATCTCTTCAGAGCCCACCTGTGTCCAACATACCACTGTTTCCTGAGTCATCTGCCAATGTGATATAGTAAAAAAATAAATATTTGGTCATTGTCCCTGTTCCTAAAGCCCTTGGAATTTCTGGAGTGATAAGAGTGTCTTTTTGTATGCTAATGGAGATGACTGGTGGCTGGGGGCCCCTCCTTAGCTTTAGAACAGAGCCTGCCACCAGAAAGATCTAGGCATGATTAGAGGGTTGGAACTTTCAGCCTCCCCATCAACATCAGGGAGTGGAGAGGGGCTGGAAAGTGAGCTAATCACCAATGCCAATGATTCAATCAATCATGCCTATGTAAGGAAGCCTCCATAGAAACCCCTAAATGATAAGGTCCAGAGAGCTCCCCCCAGTTGGTGAACATATCGAGAAGTTGGGAGAGTGGCACACTCAGAAAAGATATAGAAGCTCTGCATACCCCATCCCAGTACCTTGCCCTTTCCATCTCTTCCATTGTATCCTTTACAGTAAACTGGTAATAGTCAGTAAAGCACTTTCCTGAGTTCTGTGAGTTGTTCCAGCAAATTATTGAACCTGAGGTGGGGGGTCATGGGAACTCTTGACTTTGTAGCCAAATTGGACAGAAGTGTGGATAACTTGGGGACCTGATATTTGAGACTGGTGTCTAAAGTGAAGGCAGTCTTGTGGGACTGAGCTCTTAAACCTGTGGAGTATAATGGTAAGTTCAGGTAGTGAGTGCCAGAATTGAATTAAATTACATCGTAGGATGCCCAGTTAGTGTCGAAGAGTTGGAGATGTGGTATTAGAAAAGACATCACGTATTTCGGGTTAGGAAATAAAAAAAAAAAAACCAAAAAAAAAAAAAAACCCTCTCATTTGGTGTCCGAAATGTTGTGAGTAAAAATAGCTTAGTCAGTAACCTGGAAAAACTTGAGAGGCATACACTTGTTCCAGAGGCTCATCTGGAAAAGCTCTTTGCCAAACATGGTCTGCACTAGCTCCCTGAGTGGATATGAGAGGGCTTAGCTATTCTTACATAGAGATTTTTTAAAATCTCCAATATGTTTCTCCGCTGACCCCCCTGTTGGCATTGTGCTGATACTGACACACTTCATGCAGCAGTGGCTACGAGGAGCTTGAAGAGGGCTGAAAGCTGCTGTTACAATTTTTATGGACATTTGTACTTGTTCTTATACCCTCATCTTCGGGACTCTGAGTTCTTGCACTGTCACGCTTTATAAATGCTTGGTGTATGCTTATTAATCTTAGGTAAACCCTTCCTGTCCTCTGCTGTACCCTATGCATTGCATATGTTTGTTAGCTTCTTACCCACTAGCAGTGCTTCACGTTCAGATTTGATAGGACTAGTGTTCATGGTCTTCTCAAGAGGGTACTCACTATCCTGGCTTGATGCACACAGTCTGGAAGCACAGTTTTCCTGTGGGAATAACATGCCTCCTAGGTCAGTTCACCTTATTTGTCAATAGAGTTGGTTTCAATTAACTACACAACAGGTAACTTTTTAACACAGGACCATAAAAGCAATTTGGATTATTATTCAATTTGGATTATTGAATGGGAGGGAAAACAGCATAAATTACAAAAACATCACAGGTATTTCAAAGCTTCTTTACATGGCTTCAAAACACAGAACAATTTAAACATTTATCTTCACCAGTTTTATTTTCTGCCTTTATCATTCTTGACTCTGTACAAGTAATCTGGGGGACCAGATCCAACATTTATTGTCTACTAACTAGATGCCAGGCATTGTTAGATATGTGTTATCTCCATTCTACAGATGAGGCAAGTGAGGCTCAGATAAATCGGAAAAATTGGCTAAGATCACATTGCCAGGATGTGGTGGAGTCAGGATTTCATCCCAGGTCATCCACTGTGAAAAGACCATTCTTTTTTGATTTTAGGTACATACTCTGTTGATGGTAAGTTCCATTTCTGAATGGAGAATCTACAGTGTAGCCAATCCACTCACAGATAATCAACTGTTGGCTTTTAAACTAAAAAGCATAGCCTTTATCTATTGATTAGCAACTCTCTCTCTTCTTTCTGTAAGGACATTATCAGTTAGAATATTTGTGATTTATAGCAAAAAATGACCATGACCAAAAATATCATTAGTCAATGGCCTTCTTTGTTGTTGAAAGGTTTTCTCTTTCTGAGTGTAGCAGGTAGGTTTCATAAGAGAAACTCAGGTGAAATCCATGAGCAGCAATTAAACTGAAAAATACCTCCAGACCTTTCATGGATTTTTCTTTCTTTGGGTACCTAGAACATCTTTTCTGTATTATAAATGTGAAGGAAGAGCCTTCAGAATAAGGAATAAAAGAAATCACCGCTTCAGTCTCTTATTGCTGTAAAAGAAAATGCTGGTGAATGCTCCTTGGGGGGCAGATATCATGGCTGACTCATGCTTTGTTACTTCTTCCCTTCCACAAACCCTTGGCAGGGACAGGATTCCTTCTGTTTTCTTTAAAGATGTCTTCAAAGCTTCCAGGACGCTGTCTCTTAATGAAATGAATAGTCTAGGCTGCAAGACATGTTGTTTTGAGGATTTACAGGCTTCCTGATTATAGTCAGAAGGGAACGCTTTCTTGATGATCTACTCAATCTTTGGCCCTTAGAATCCAATCCAGGCAGTAACCATTATGCCACGTTTGATTTATACTACTGGCTCACTTCTAAGCCACGGGCTTCACATCTGCTTCTAACCCCTTTAAAACATTAAATGATCCACTAAGCCATTTCTCAAGTGTGAAAGTTTAACAGATTGGGGTTGATTTAAGATGTGAAGATATTCTGAGAAGTTTTAGCCATCCTTAATAGAGCTACAGCCTTACTGAAACCTGACTTCAGTTTTATTATAGCTGGCATTTAAAAAATTAGATGGTATATTGAAGGGATGCTTATCATCTTGAATTTTACTAGCTGATTCAAAGAGCTAGTTCTTTCACCAGTAAGACAGACATAAGTCACATTGTTATATGGCAAAACACTGACAATAACTCACAGTGTAGCTTATTGTCAAGAAACCCAAACAAAAACAAACAAAAAAGGATCCCTCCTCACCAAAACTTATTGCTTTCCTTTCAACCTGAAATTATTTTTGCAGTCTAATGTGATGGTACTTTGCTTCCTAACCTAATTGTGTCAGGTTGAAATATTTGCTCACAAATCAGCTTCCCAGAGAAGATCAGTTTATAATGAACTGTCATGAATTTCTCTAAAAGAAGCTTTGCTTAAATAACAGGGAAAACATATTTTGACCGACTTTTTTTGGATTATCAGTTGGATCTCTTTCCCTGTTTTCTTTAGCTGCCATTTCATGGTCTATTCAGTTTTCAAATAAGAAACACTTATCATTAGGCACAGGATGACACGTTTCCTCTATGCCATTTGGCCTCTTGCTTCTTTAAATGAAATACTTTACAAAGCAGAAATCTGTTTACATGAAAAATGTCCTTAAGTCAATTTGTGATGTCAATCCTGAAGAGTGCTCTTAAGCATAATGTCATGAGCATAACCCCAGGTCTACATAGTCTTCTGGCTACATACTCAGCTTTATGCATAAAGCAAAACGGAGCTATGTGGCAGCTCTGGGACATTTAGAAGCTCTGATAGCATGAGGGAAGTCCTGATTAGGAGAGCAGCTTTGGCACATTTCAATTAAATGTTTGATAAATGAATTTCTCTGGGATTATGCTCGTTTCTTTAATAGTATCCACAAAAACTGGAAAGTGAGTTGGTTTTATGAAGTGGAAGAATTAAAAGCATATTGCAAATGGCCTCTAGAAGAAAACACTTTCAATCATATGTTTCAACTACACCAAGGTTGCCAGTTCTTAATGGCACTCTGGGTGAAGGCACTACACTGGTAAACACACCCAGTACCTGTGTGCATTGCATCTTCCTGAGCTGAACACAGAAGATAAAGAGCATGAGCTCTTGAGGAAGTGTATCATTGTTGATTTATGACTCTTGGTCCAAGCTTCTAATATTCTCTTCCTTCAGAGACATTAAAATCAGGCAGTTCTGGTCAAGGGGCCTTTCTTTTCAGAGGATAACTTGAGCCAAATGTCCACTCATCAAGGAGATTGAAGAGGTATGACAGGGAGTCAGCCATCAGTAGACTTTATACACCTTGAACAGACCAGGCACCTGATTCATGGTTGTGATACACTAATCCATCCAGATGTTAACAGATGCTCTCAGAGGTCCTCATTGGTAGTTCTTATTACTGATAGCTTTCACTTGATAAAGTTCTATCTTGACTTCCCTGTTGCTAGTATCTAGCTTTAGAATACTGTGTCTCCTTGTTTCTATCCAAGGGTTCCTTCCTTTTGGTGTTGGCTACTATTCTCACTTGCAGCTGCTCATTATTACACTAGATGGAGTGTCTGCAATGAAATGTCAACATTCTACGGTGCACTTGTGTTCCTTTAATGAAATGCTCAGTTACCTTGGGTCACACAAATTGTCTGTATTGCTATTTGCTTGACAACATGAAGCAGGGAAGAGGTGTACACTTTGGTCTTCTCCAAGGGGGAAGACTGAGGAATTTTAGGGATGGACTTACCTCTTATTCCTCAAAAGGTATGCTCTCTAGAACCCTTAGAAATGCCAAGGACTCATACCTAAAAGCAGATCCCTTAATACAAGTTACCACGGAGAAGGGCTTTTAATCCCTAATCAGCCAAACATTCCACATTGATTCCTATCACAGTAACTTCCAGAGCATTTTCATCATCACTGAAAGTGGTTAAAGGGTCAAGGGAAAAGGTTCACTTAGGGCACATGTACCTTTTCTTTAAGATTTTCCAACATTTTTTCCACCTGCAACTTATCATCTTTTACTTTTTCAAGTTCAGCTTCTTTCCTTTTGTATTCCTCTTGGACTTTGAGTAGATGCTACAAGAAAGACAAAAGACAGTCAAGTCACCAACTAAAGATCCGCGCTTCACTTAAAGTCCCTGGCTGAGTTTAGATATCAGGTGAGCCTGTTTCACTTTTCCCCAGCACACACAATCATTTTTCCATGCAGAGATTGGGAAAATCAAGATATTTCTCACTTTAAGTTATTTTATCTGACTCTTATGAACTTCCTTTGAACTTGTTCATATTTTAGAAAGGGCCTGAGAAACTAATTGATCCAGTCACTTAACTTCTTCCCTATTCTAGCCAGGAATAAGGGCAGGGTGCAGTTAATACTGTGTGGGGAATGTCTTAATTGCTGCATAGGAGTGAACTTGATGTTGTAAAGCATTCTCACAAATAGCCATTTGCCAAGCCAAGTTCAATTTCTGTGAGGAAAGTAGTAAAGAATACAAATTTTACGTATGTTAGTTTCCCTATCAGTATGCAGGGAGCTGGATTTATCATTATTAATAATTTTAACAGTACTATTCCTTGAGTGCCTCATATGTACTAAACATTGTGCTAAGGGTTTTATATGCATGATCTCATCTAAGGCTCCCAATAAACCTATGATACTATAATCCCTGAAGCTTAAAGAGGTTAAGTGGCTTCCCTAAGGCCATTTGGATAGTAAGTGGCAGAGATGGGATTTAAAACCAGATCAGGTTAACCTCAGAGTCCATATTATTAACTACCATTTTATACTATACATCTTTTGGGATAAGATGGAAGAAATTTTATCATTGTTTACAAGGCTATTTTTCAAATAAAAAATAATCAAAACAAGTGAAAATAATTTTGGGGGAGGTGGAGACCTAATTCTCACTGAGGTCTTTGAAGTGATGAAATGAAAAAAAGTTCACCATTTTTAAATTGCATTTGAGTAGCAGCAATGTCCTCATGCGAAATGGTTACAAAATCAAGGTAAGAGGGGAAAAACAACAACAGTAAAAATGTTTCCACATTCTTGCTTGTCAGAGGCTTGCAAAAGACCACTGAAAGGGATAAAAATGGTACAATATATTAATATATTGTCAAAGTTCTTTGATGTCTAGCTGAGGAGATGCATTTTCTGGTAGAAAGATCGCTGATATAATTTACATGTTCTAATTAAACTCCATGGTGACAGTAAAAGGAACGTAAGCATTACTTCACACATTTTGCTAATAGGAAAGGTGAAATATTAATGTGATATTACTTGTCATACAGGAAGACAATGGTGGCAGAAATAATAACATGGAGCTCCTAGTGCCAGGAGAAGCTCCCTGTTCATAATTTGTAATTTCCCACCAGCAATCAGCTTTGCCCTAGCTGATTCCAAGACATATAGTTAAAAAATTATTGCACAATTTAAGTTGTAAGGAAAATGGCTGGTAGTCTGGTGCAACAGAGGATAGTACTCTTACTCAGAAGCATAATTCCTTTACGGTAGTGAAAGCAGATGTTGATATCTTTTAAATTGTAGGCTCACTGTGGTGATGGTTACATAAAACTTCTTGATGTTGAGCATCTATTACACAATGTTGTATCTGAATGCAATTACTGTTAGAAACACTTATTTACTACTTTCACATTTTTATTTCAGAATATTATGGGGGTACAAACGTTTTGGTTACATGAATTTCTTTGGTACAATTTGAATCAAAGTTACCCAAATACTTGATTTCCGATGAGTTTTATGTTCATATGTGCACATAAGTGTTGATCAATTAGTTCCAGTTTAGTATTGAGTACATGTGGTTCTTGTTTTTCCATTCTTGCACTACTTCACTTAAAAGGATGGTCTCAAGTTCCATCCAGGTTGTTACAAAAGGTATTAGTTCACCATTTTTTATGGCTGAGTAATGCTCCATTGTATACATATATCACATTTTATTACTTCAGTCATGTATTGATGGGGACTTGGGTTGTTTACACATCTTTGCAATTATGAATTGTGCTGCTATAAACATTTGAGTGCCAGTGTCTTTTTTATAAGATGTCTTTTATTCCTTTAGGTAAATACCCAGTAGTGGGATTGCTGGATCAAATGGTAGGTCTACTTTTAGTTCTTTGAGTATCTGCATGCTACTTTCCATAGAGGTTGCACTAGTTTGCAGTCCCACCAACAGTATATAAATGTTCCTTTCTCTCCGCATCCATGCCAGCATCTGTTGTTTTGGGACTTTTTGCTAAAAGCCATTCCCATTAGAGTTAGGTGATATCTCATTGTGGTTTTGATTTGCATTTCCCTGATGATTAGAGACATTGAGCATTTTTCATATATTTATTGGCCATTAGTCTATCTTCTTTTGAAAAGCTTCTGTTCATTTCTTTTGCCGAATTTTTAATGGGGTTGTTTGATTTATTTTCTTGCTGATTCATTTGAGTTCTTCATAGATTCTGGTGATCAGCCCCTTATTGGATGTATAGCATGCAAATATTTTCTCCTATTCTGTAGGTTGTCTGTTCGCTCTATTGATTGTTTCCTTGGCTGTGCAGAAGCTTTTTAATTTGATCAGGTCCCATTTATTTATTTTTGTTGTTGCTGTGATTGCCTTTGGGGTCTTCTTCATAAATTTGTGCCTAGGCTGATATCTATAAGAGTTTTTCCAACCTCTTCTTCTAGAATTCTTATAGTTTCATGCCTTAGGTTTAAGTCTGTTATCCATCATGAACTAATTTTTATCAGTGATGAGAGGTGTAGATCCTGTTTCAGTCTTTTATATGTGGTTATCAAATTGTCCAAGCACCATTTATTGAATATGGATTTATTTCCCCAGTGTATT
This sequence comes from Propithecus coquereli, assembly GCF_000956105.1. Taxonomy (NCBI): domain Eukaryota; kingdom Metazoa; phylum Chordata; class Mammalia; order Primates; family Indriidae; genus Propithecus; species Propithecus coquereli. The sequence goes on from NW_012149952.1 coordinate 6,695,317, forward strand.
TTTTTTGTCTGCTTTGCCAAAGATCAGATAGCAATATGAAGATTGTTTTATATCTAGGTTCTCTGTTCTGATTCATTGGTCTAGGTCTCTTTTCTTGTGCCAGTATCATGCCGTTTTGTTTACTATAGCCTTGTAGTATAGCTTGAAGTCTGGTAAATTGATGCCTCCCAATTTGTTCTTTTTGCTTAAGGTTGCTTTTGCTATTCAGGGTCTTTTCTGGTTCCATACGAAGTGTAGAATTATTTTTTCTAGATCTGCAAAAAATGATGCTCGTATTTTAATGGGGATTGCATTGAATTTGTAAATAGCTTTGGGTAGTATAGACATTCTAACAATGTTGATTCTGCTGATCTATGAACATGATATGTTTTTCCATTTGTTTACATCCTCAGTGATTTTCTTCCTCAGTGTTTTGTAGTTCTCCCTGTAGAGGTCTTTCACTTCTTTGGTTAAATATATTCCTAGGTATTTTATTTTCTTTGTTGATATTGTGAAAGGTATTGAGTCTTTGATTTGATTCTCAGCTTGACTGTTGTTGGTATATAGGAATGCTACTGATTTGTGTACAATTCCAGGAGTCTCTTGGTAGATTCTTTGAGTTTTTCCAGATATAAGATCATATCATCAGCAAAGAGCAATAGTTTGACCTAATTTTTCCCCATTTCGATACTCTTGATTTCCTTCTCTTGCCTGATTGTTCTGGCTAGGACTTCCAACACTATGTTGAACAGCAGTGGTGACAGTGGGCAACCTTGTCTGGTTCTAGTTCTGGAATGGGAATGATTTCAGTTTTTCCCTGTTCAGCATGATGTTGGCTGTGGGCTTTTCATATATGGCTTTTATAATATTGAGGTATGTTCCATCTGTGCCTATTTTATTAAGAGTTCTTATCATAAATGGGTGCTGAATTTTGTCAAATGCTTTTTCTGCGTCTATCAAGAGGATCATATGGTCTTTGTTTTTGCTTCTATTTATGTGGTGAATCACATTAATAGATTTGCATATGGTGAACCATCCTTGCATCTCTGAAATGAAGCCCACTTGATTATGGTGGATTATTTTTCTGATAAGCATCTGAATTCAGTTTGTTAGGTTTTATTGAGAATTTTTGCGTCTATATTCATAGGGGATATTGGTCTGTAGTTTTCTTTTCTTGTGTCCTTTCCTGCCTTTGGTATCAAGGTGATATTGGCTTTGTAGAATGAGTTGTGGAGGATTCCTTCCTTCTCTATGTTATGAAATAATTTCTGCAGTATAGGTACCAGTTCTTCTTTGTAGGTCTGGTAAAATTTGGCTGTGAAACCATCTGGTCTGGGACTTATTTTGTTGGAAAATTTTTTATTATTGCTTCAATTCCATTACTTGATATTGGTTTGTTCAGGAATTCTATTTCTTCCTGATTGAGCCTAGGGAGGTTGTGTGTTTCCAAGAATTTGTCTGTTTCCTCGACATTTTCTAGTTTACGTGCATAGAGGTTTTTATAGTATTCAAAGATGATATTTTATATTTACGTAGTATTAGTTGTAATATCTCCTTGGTCATTTCTGATTGACCTCATTGGGGTCCTTTCTTTTCTGTTTCTGGTAAATATAGCAAGAGGCCTGCTGATTATTTTTATCTTTTCAAAGAACCAGATTTTTATTTCATTAATCTTCTGTATAATTCTTTTGTTATTAATTTCATTTAGTTCTGCTCTGACCTTCGTTATTTCTTTTCTTCTGATGGGTTTGCTCTTCCTTTTCCAGTTCCTTGAAATGATTCATCAGACTGTTGATTTCTGATCTTTCTGTCTTTTGGATATAGGCATTTATGTCTATGAATTTTCTTCTTATGACTTTTTCTGCTGAATCCCACAGATCTCGATAATTTGTGTCCCCTTTGCCATCCAGTTTGAAGAATCTTTTGATTTAAATCTTAATTTCTTCCTTGACCAATAATCATCCAGCCATAGGGTTGTTTAATTTCCATGACTTTTTGTAGAGTTGAGTGTTTCTGTTGGATGTGATTTCTAATTTTATTCCGCTGTGGTCTGAAACGATACGTGGTATAATTTCCATTTTTCTTTAAGTCTGGTGAGATATGTTTTGTGGCCTAGGATATGATCAATCTTAGAGAATGTTCCATGAGCTGATGAGAAGAACATATATTCAGTGGTTTTGGGGTAGAATGTTCTGTACATGTTTGTTATGCCCATTTATTCTAGAGTCCCTTTTAAGTCCGGTGTTTCTTTATTTATTTTCTGCCTGGATGATCTGTCCAGATCTGTCAGTGGGGTGTTGAAGTCCCCGGCAACTATGATGCTGTGTATCTCTTTGCTTAGATCTAGTAGGGTTTGCTTTATGAATCTGGGTGCTCCTGTGCATAAATATTTAGGATTATTATGTCTTCTTGTTGAATTGTTCCCTTCACCAGTATATAATAACCATCTTTGTCTTTCTTTACTTTTGCTGATTTGAAGTCTATGTTATGTGATACAAGAATGGCTCACCAGCTTTCTTTTGATTTCCATTTGCATGGAATATTGTTTTCCATCCCTTCACCTTGAGTATGAATGAGTCCTTGTGGGTTAGATGCGTTTCCTGGAGATAGCAGATACTTGGCTTGTATTTTTTTATCCATTCAGCCAGCCCATGTCTCTTTAGTGGGGCGTTCAAGCCATTCACATTTATTGAAAGAATTGGTAAGTGGTGTGGACTTCTGTTCATCCTGTTAAGTAGAACTTCATTGCTTTGTTTTACCACTTGAGCCATTGCAGTACATGGGCTCTGAGCTTTAGCTTTTGGGTGTTTTACACCAGTGGGTGACTATTGTGCTGATCCTTGTATAATGCAGTTCTGAGTACTTCCTACAGGGCAGGTCTGGTCTTGACAAATTCCCTCAGCATTTGCTCATCTAACAAAGTCTTTATTTCTCCCTCATATAAGAAACTTAGTTTTGCAGGATACAAAATTTTAGTCTGGCCATTATTCTGTTTGAGAAGACTGAGAATGGGGTCCCAACCGAGTAAGGCCTCAGTTGAGAAGTCTGCAGTTAGTCTGATGGGTTTTCCTTTGTAAGGTACCTGTTGCTTTCATCTTACAGCTCATGGGAGAGCCTCTTTCGTGTTTACTTTGGCCAGTCTGATAACTATGTGTTGTGGTGATTGCCTTTTTGCAATGAATCTCCTAGGTGTCCTTTGAGCTTCTTGTACTTGGATATCTATATTTCTAGTAAGACCAGGGAAATTTTCCTCAATTATTTCCTCAAATAGATTTTCCAACCCTTGTGTATTTTCTTCTTTGCCCTCAGGGATGCCTATGATTCTTATGTTAGGCCTCTTTACATAATCCCATATTTCTTGTAGGTTTTGTTCATTCCTCTTATGTGTCAGTTCTCTCACTTTGACTGACATGTTTAATTTATAGGTGTTGTCTTCAAGCTCTGAGATTCTTTATTCTGCCTGGTGTAGCCTATTATTAAGGCTTTCCACTGTGTTTTGTATTTTCTTGAATTAATTTTTCATTTCTGGAAGTTCTGTTTTTTTTTTTTTAAGAAGTTGATTTCCTCAGTAAATTTTTCATTCATTTCCTGCATTGTTTTTGCGGTTTGTTTGTGTTGGGTTTCTATTTTTTCTTGTATTTCATTGACTTTCCTTACACTCCATATTCGAAATTCTTCATCTGCCATTTCAATCTTTTCGTTCTGGTTGGTATCCATTGGTAAGGAGTTATTGTTTTCTTTTGGGGTATCTTTTTGCTCTGATTTTTCATGTTTCTGGAGTTCTTTCACTAATTCCTTCTCATCAGGCCTCTCAGTTGAGACCTGGGAGTGCTAGGCCTGGCTTATGGGTCTGTCTCCAGGTCCCCAAAGATCAATCCCTGAGTATGCCAGGCAGAGGAATACTGATCCTGAGTTGTCTATGGGGTGTTCTAATAGGTTTGGTGTACCTCTCAGGTTACTTCTGACCTGCTGGCTTCACTTCTTCCCAATATTGTGGAGTGAGTTAGGTCCCCCAGCTTAATCTCAGTGATGGTGGGTGGTACTTGTGAGTATGAATCAGCTGCTTCCTGTTTGCTTGGGTTGGGAGGTGGTATGCTGAGGTATGGGGTTGTTCCCCAATCATTGATTGATGTTTGTGTGGAAGAATCAGCTGCTGAGATGGTCTCCTGTGCCTGTGGTAAGCTCTGGTCCCTCAGGTGGGGCATTTGAATTCCCCAAGCTTTAAGAGGGACCATGTAGCTCCCAGGGGTTTGCTTGATCCCTATTTCCCCTGAGGTTGGGGGAGGAGCAAGACAAATTGTGGCTGGATTGCAGGAGCCTGAAAGGCAAAGCCTGGGTGGGGCTCAGAAGTTGATTTTCTGGCCACTAGAGGGAGGTGCTGGTAGGAGCGTCAGGACAAGCTTTCCAAACAGGGAGTTCTGTTCATGGGGGAGGGTCCTAAATGCTTATATTCTAAGGCCCTGGGCTGGGATCTTTCCACCCTTATCTAGTAGTGGTTTTTCTGTGGGGAAGGGTAGGCACTCCCCAAAATGGCCACTCCTTGGACCCCCCCCCCATACCTTGTAAAATTGAGTTAGTAAATGCTGTAATGGGCATGCAAATTGACCTCCTGTCAGTAGGTGGTGCTTGCTGGAAGAACAAGCTGCAATGTTGTTTTTGGGTCCTGTGTGTGGCTCTAGTCCCTTAGGAGAAGCACTCATATGCCCCAGGTGCTGTAGGAGGCCCTCGAATTTCCAGGTGAGTCCTTATTCTCTGCTTCAGCAGAAGTGGGTGCTATTTTACTTTTTATACTTGAAATTATATGTAGGTAAACCCATTCACATAAATGACTGTTGTCCCAAACAATAAATGTTGGCGTGGATGCAGAGAGATAGGAACACTCATGCACTGTTGGTGGGATTGCAAACTAGTGCAACCTCTGTGGAAAGCAATATGGAGATATTTTAAAGAGATACAAGTAGAAGTACCATTTGATCCAGCAATCCCATTACTGGGCATCTACCCAAAAGAACAAATGATACTGTATAAGAAAGACACCTGCACTCAAATGTTTATAGCAGCACAATTCACAATTGCAAAGATGTGGAAACAACCCAAGTGTCCATCAATACATGAGTGGATTAATAAAATGTGGTATATGTATACCATGGAGTACTATTCAGCTTTAAGAAATAATGGTGATCTAGCACCTCTTGTATACTCCTGGATAGAGCTGGAACGCATTCTACTAAATGAGGTATCCCAAGAATGGAAAGACAAGCACCACATGTACTCACCATCAAACTGGTATTAACTGATCAACACATAAATGCACATATAAGAATAACATCTATTGGATGTTGGGCAGGGGGGAGGGGGAGGGGGGAGCAGGGAGGAGGGGACGGGTATTTGCATACACAAAGAGTGCAATGTGCACCACCCGAAGGATGGACATATTTGAAACTCGGACTTAGCGGGGGAGGGGGCGGCAAGGGCAACATACGTAACCTAAACATCTGTACCCCCATAATATGCTGAAATAAAAAAAAAACAAAACAACAACAACAAAAAAACAAAACAAAATAAAAAAAATTGGTAATAGGTGCCCAAACCATTGATACTTAAAAACCCATAATGTCCCTACTTACAGCCAAATCAAGGGTAGGATTCCTTCCATTTCTTCTAAAAGGCTGTATTATTTGGAATTCTATCAACTAGATACTGATTTATCAGCACTTCTTCATATCTATTAATAAATAAGGTTCTTCATAAAGACCCTGAGATCCTGCCTATATCCTGAAGTATCTTCTGAAGCATGAAGAAAAAATCAGATTATGTTCAGTGTAGTTTTGATGTTAAGTATTTTTCATTGAAAGCTCATTCTTTGAAAATTAGTGATCCATTGTTATTTCTGTATTAACCAGAATATTTCATTTACCACATAATACCTTCATCAGCCATGCCAGAGAATATGGCATCAAGAAAAATAACAGGTTTTTTTTTTTTTTTTGAGACAGAGTCTCACTGTGTTGCCCGGGCTAGAGTGCCGTGGCGTCATCCTTGCTCACAGCAACCTCCAACTCCTGAGCTCAAGCGGTCCTCCTGTCTCAGCCTCCCAAGTAGCTGGGACTACAGGCCTGCGCCACCATGCCCGGCTAATTTTTTTCTATATATTTTTAGTTGTCCAATTAATTTCTTTCTATTTTTAATAGAGACGGGGTCTCGCTCTTGCTCAGGCTGGTTTCGAACTCCTGAGCTCAAACAATCCGCCCGCCTCGGCCTCCCAGAGTGCTAGGATTACAGGCGTGAGCCACCGCGCCCGGCCGAAAAATAACAGGTTTGATACTTTATTTGCTTGCAGGGGACCCTTCTACAGGTTAGGAGCGGATGCTATCCTTCAAAGAAGCTCAGAAAACCCAAGTGCCTTTACCTGCTGCATTCCTTGCAGGGCTTGTTGCAGGAGCTTCAGCTGCTGTTCTTTGTTTGGGTCATCTTCTCTGTGGGCTTTGCCTTGTTCTTGCTTGAGTAGTTCTACCTCATTCCGGTAAGCATCAAGCTGCCAACGGAGGCTGTCATTCTCTTCCTTCAGAGCTTCTGCCTGTGACACTAAGGCTAAACAATCAATGTAAAATATTAAACCATATTTACAGATTCCTTTGTGGTTCATCTAAGTATCATGAAAAGTTGGTATTTTAAATTAACATGTATAAAAAGCCTCTTGAAGAACTTTAGGTCTGAGTTGGCCGTGGCAACAAGAGATGGACACAAAAGCACACAGGCCCATTTTTCTAAATAAATGAACCAGGATTCCAACACACAAAAGTTCTCATCATAGTTCATATTCTCTACCCCAAATATAACTAAGATATCTCCAGGTAGCATTGATTACTTTTATTTGAAATACAGCAAATGATAAGAGCCCTGTAATAATAAAATATAGGACTAATTGCTCACAGTGACAACTGACTGCATAATAATTTTGTTGACAAATGTTTTTCAAGAATGTAGCATTGACTAGTCCTATAGAGGAAAGGTAAATGTAAAAATTAAGACGTAAGATTTTCAGTTTCTTTTCCAGCATGTCAGGACCTTAAAAGTTGCCACTCTGTCTTACAGCAAGGAAAAAGCTGAGCAAACTGAAAAATCAACAACTCTTCTTTTATCTGTCAGAGAAGTAAGGTTACAGGGCAAACCACTGCTCCAGCCCCCCCTTTGGAGACACAAACAGGCAATTAGAGAATCACAATGTACTAGACTGGAAACCAATGAGCAGAAACCTTTGTGGGAACTAGTGCCTGGGCAGGAAAATCTAAACTGTAATTGATGAATTGTTGGAGGCTCAGTGTGGACAAGTCTGTGAGTTAAAAACTCCAGGGGGACTCAGTAATAGGGGAGCCCCCACACTTTTTTTTAGTTTTATCTCTAGAAGATCTACCAGGTCCTCACAGTGAATATCAAAGAAAAATCTCCTCGTGTTTCTGGCATGGGGAGGGGAAAAGGAACCATTTTCATATTTGAAATGGCAGAGTGTTTTGCTCCTTTTAATAAATGTTGCCCTCTGGATAAACTATTTTATCAGAGCCTAACCCACTGAGGTTTTAGAAGAGCCTCATAGACCTGGAGGAAGGGAGGGCAATATCCAACTCTAACCTCTTCCAGCCATCCTGTCCCAGTTAAGGTAGGGAGGGAGACAAAACTGAGATGCATTTGTGAAATTCACAGTCCAGGGCCTCAGGTTCATGAAGACTGAGACCTATCATAGAACTAGAGAATACTTTGCTTCCTCCCACACCTTACTACCACATTACTAAAGGCCTATACTGCAGATTGTAACAAAAAATTACAAGGCATACTAAATGGCAAAAAATACAGTTTGAAGACATAAAGCAAACATCAGAACCAGATATGGCAGGGGTGTTAGAATTATCATATTGAGAATTTAAAAAAACTATGATTAATATGAAATGGGCTTTAATGGAAAAATTATACAACATGCATGAAAAGATGAATAATATAAGCAGAGAGATAGAAATTCTAAGAAAGAATCAGAAAGAAATACCAGAGATTGGAGAGATGGGAACACTCATACACTGCTGGTGGGACTGCAAACTAGTACAACCTCTGTGGAAAGCAATATGGAGATACCTTAAAGAGATACAAGTAGAAGTACCATTCGATCCAGCAATCCCATTACTGGGCATCTACCCAAAAGACCAAATGATACTGTATAAGAAAGACACCTGCACCCAAATGTTTATAGCAGCACAATTTACAATTGCAAAGATGTGGAAACAACCCAAGTGTCCATCAATACATGAGTGGATTAATAAAATGTGGTATATGCATACCATGGAGTACTATTCAGCTTTAAGAAATAATGGTGATCTAGCACCTCTTGTATACTCCTGGATAGAGTTGGAACGCATTCTACTAAGTGAAGTATCCCAAGAATGGAAAAACAAGCACCACACGTACTCGCCATCAAATTGGTATTAACTGATCAACACATAAATGCACATATAAGAATAACATTTATCGGATGTAGGGCAGGGGGGACGGGGGAGGGGGGGAGGGGACGGGTATATACAAAGAGTGCGATGCGCACCATCCGGGGGATGCACACGCTTGAGCTCGGACTTGTGGGGTGGAGGCGGGGCAAGGCCAACATACGTAACTTAAACATCTGTACTCCCATAATATGCTGAAAAAAATTAAAATAAAGAAATACCAGAGATCAAAATCACTAACAGAAATGAAGAATACCTTTGATGGGCTCACTCATTAGTAGACTGGACATGGCTGAGGAAAGAATGTCTGAGTTGAGGATATGACAATAGAAACTTCCAAATCTGAAAACCTGTCTTAGTTCATTTGGGCTTCTATAACAAAATACCATAAACTGGGTAGCTTATAAACAACAGAAATTTTTTTATCACAGTTCTGACAGCTGGGAAGTCCAAGATCAAGGTGCCAGTGTTTTTGGTGTCTGGTGAAGGCCTATTTCCTAGTTTATCAATGGTGCTTTCTAGCTGTGTCCTCACATCAGGAAGGGGCAAGTCATCTCTCTGGGGCCTCCTTTATAAGAATACTAATCCCATTCATGAGGGTCTGCTCTCATGACCTATCACCTCCCAAGGGCCATACCTCCTAGTAGCATCGCATTGCTGATTAGGTTTCAACATATGAATTTTGGGGGACACAAACATTCAGACCATAGGAAAAGCAAACAGAAGAAAGACTTAAAAAATTATATAACAGAATATCCAAGAACTATGGGACAACTATAAAAGGTATAAACATGTATAATGGAAATACCCAGAAGGATAAGAAAGAGAGAAAGGAATAGAAGCCATAATGACTGAGAATCTCCCCAAATTAATTTCAGACACTAAATCACAGATCCAGGAACCCCAGAGAACACTAGGCAGGATAAATGCCAAAAACAACCTATACCTAGGCATATCGTATTCAAACTTAAGAAAATCAAAATAAAGAAAAAAATCTCGAAAGAAGCCAGAGAAGAAAAATACCTTACCTATAGAGGAATAAATATAAACATTACATCTGACTTCTCTGAGAAAGCATACAATTAAGAAGAGAGTCGAATAAAATATTTAAAGAGTTAAGAGGAAAAAAACCCAACAACCTAGAATTCTGTACCCTGTGAAATTATCTTTCAAAACTTAAGGAGAAATAAAGATTTTTCAGACAAACAAAAATTGAGGTAATTTGTTGCCAGTAGACCTCCCTTGCAACAAATGTTAAAAGAAATTCTTCAGAGAGGAAGAAAATGATATAAGTCAGAAATCTGGATCTATACAGAGAAAGGAAGAACATCAAAGAATGAATAATTGATGGAAAATTAAAAACTTTTATTTTTCTTATTCTTAATTGATCTAACATATAACTTTTCAAAATAACAATAGCCTCAGTATATTTAATTACATATGAATAAATATGTATATTCAGGTTGACAATCCCTAATCCAAAATCTGAAATCTGAAATGCTCCCAAATCTGAAACTTTTTGAGCACCAACAAGACACTCAGAGGTCATGCTCAAAGGAAATGCTCATTTCAAATTTCAAATTTTCAGATTAGGAATGTTCATTTGGTAAATATAATGCAAATATTCAAAATCTGAAAAAAATGCCAAATCCAAAGCACTTCTAGTCCCAAGCATTTCAGATAAGGTATACTCAACCTGTATGCAGGCATACCTCATTTCATTGCATTTTGCTTTATTGTGCTTAACAGATATTGAGGTTTTTTTTTTTTTTTAAATTGAAGGTTTGTGGCAATCACACATGGAGCAAGTCTATCAGTGCCATTTGCTCTGAGAGAACGGGCAAACTTCGTGTCTCTGTGTCACATTCTGGTAATTCTCACAATATTTCAAACTTTTTCATTATTGTTATATCTGTTATGGTGATTTGTGATCAGTTATCTTTGATGTTACTATTGAAATTGTTTTGGGGTGCCACGAACCATGCCTGTAGAAGATGATGAACTTAATTGATAAATTTGTGCGTTCTGTTTCACTGGTTGGCCATTCCCTTATCTCTCTTCCTCTCTTCAGGTTTTCCTATCTCCTGAGACACAACAATATTGAAATTAGTCCAATTAATAACCCTATAATGGCCACTAAACGTTCAAGTGAAAGGAAGAGTTGCACGCCTCTCACTTTAAATCAAAGCTAGAAATGATTAAGCTAAGTGAGGACGGCATGCCAAAAGCTGAGATAGGACAATTAATAGGACTCTTCCTCCAAATAGCCAAGTTTTGAATGCAAATGAAAAATTTTTGAAGGAAATTAAAAGTGCCACTTCAACGAACACACAAATGATAAGAAAACAAAACAGCCTTATTGCTGATATGGAGAAAGTTTCGGTAGTCTGCAAAGATCAAACTAGCCACAACATTCCCTTAAACCAAACCTTTATCCAGAGCAAGGCCCCAACTCTCTTCAATTCGATGAAGGCTGAAAGAGGTGTGGAAGCTTCAGAAGAAAGGTTGGAAGTTAGCAGAGGTTGGTACTTGAGGTTTAAGGAAAGAAGCTATCTCCATAACACAAAAGTGCAAGGTGAAGCAGCAAGTGCTGATATAGAAGCTGCAGCAAGTTATCCAGAAGATCTAGCTAATACAATTGATGAAGGTAGCTACACTAAACAACAGATTTTTCAATGTAGACAAAATAGCCTTCTATTGGAAGAAGATACCATGTAGGACTTTCATAGCTAGAAAGGAAAAGTCAATGCCTGACTTCAAAGCTTCAAAGCACAGACTGATTCTCTTGTTAGGGGCTAATGCAACTGGTGACTTTAAGTTGAAGCCAATATTCATTTGCCATGCCTAGACTCCTAGGGCCCTTAAGAATTATGCTAAATTTCCTCTGCTCTATAAATGGAAAAACAAAGCCTGAATGACAGCACATCTCTTTACAGCATGATTTACTGAATATTTCAAGCCCACTGTTGAGACCTACTGCTCAGAAAAAAGATTCCTTTCAAAATATTACTGCTCATTGACAATGCACCTAACTCACAGGCTCTTGGGACATGAGGCTAGCCAGGCTACTCTCACCGCTTTTCCTCAGTCTGACTTTTCTCCACAGGGCTTCAGTGCCAGCCTAACAAAATCCTACTGAAGACCTACTGCTCTGATGTCACCCAAGAGCTCTGATGGAGATGTATAAGGAGATTAATGTTGTTATCATGCCTGCTAACATACTATCCATTCTGCAGCCCATGGGTCAAGGAGTAATTTCAACTTTCAAGTCTTATTATTTAAGAAATAAATTTTGTAAGAGTATAACTGCTATAGATAGTGATTCCTCTGATGGATCTGGGCAAAGTAGACTGAAAACCTTCTGGAAAGGTTTCACCATTCTTGATGCCATTAAGAATGTTCATGCTTCATGGGAGGAGGTCAAAATATCAATATTCACAGGAGTTTGGAAGAAGTTGATTCCAACCCTCACGTATGACTTTGAGAAGTTCAAGACTTCAGTGGAGGAAATCACTGCAGATTTGGTGGAAATAGAAAGAGAAGTAGAATTAGAAGTGGGGCCTGAAGATGTGATTGAATTGCTGGAATCTCATGATAAAACTTTAACAGACAAGGAGTTGTTTCTTGTGGATGAGCAAAGAAATTGGTTTCTTGAGATGGAATCTCTTCCTGGTGAAGATGCTATTAACATTGTTGAAATGTCAATGAAGGATTTAGAATATTCCATAAACTTATTTGATAAAGCAGCAGCAAGATTTGAGAGGACTGACTCCAATTTTGAAAGAAGTTCTACTGTGGGTAAAATGCTATTGCACAGCATCACAGGCTATAGAGAAATCTTTCTCGAAAGGAAAAGTCAATTGATGTGGCAAACTTCATTGTCTTATTTTAAGAAATTGTCACAGCCACCTCAACCTTCAGCAATCATCACCCTCATCAGTCAGCAGCCATCACGCTGAAGTTAGACCCTTCACCAGCAAAAAGATTGTGACTTGCTGAAGGCTCAGATGATCAGTAGCATTTTTAGCAATAAATTATTTTAAAATTAAGGTATAGATATTACTTTTTAGACATAATGCTATTGCATACTTAATAGACTACAGTATAATGTAAGCATAATTTTTATATGTACCATAAAACCAAAAAAAATGTGTAATTTGCTTTATTGTGATATTTATTGCAGTGGTTTTGAGCTGAACCTGCAATATCTCTGAGGTATGCCTGTTACACTTATGCATGCTTATGGATAAGTGAAATAAATGACAGCAATGACACAAGAAATGGAAGGGAAGAATGAGGAACATTTTGCTATTATAAAGTACTTACACTACCCATGAAATAGTATGGTGTTATCTGAAAGTGGGCTTGGATTAATTGTAAATGTATAATACATAATGAAAACTCTAGGGCAACCACTAAAAAACATTAAAAAAGAAGTATAATTGAAATATGATTGATAAAAAGGGAGGAAAAATGGAATATAAAACGTTCAGTTAAAACCACAAAAGGCAGAACAAGTATGGAAGACAAAAATAGAAACAAAGAATAAGGGTAACCAAAAGAAAACAGCAACAAATACGGTAGATATTTATCCAACTATATTATTAATATCACTTTAAATGTCATTGATTTAAATACACCAATTAAAAGACAGAGATTGTTAGCATGGATTATAAAATAAGACCCAACTATATGTTGTCTATAAGAAATAAACTTTAAATATAAGTACACATATAGATTAAAAGTAAAGAGATGGAGAAAGATATACTAATTAAAAGACAGTTGGAGTAGCTATATTAATTTCAGATAGAGCTTATTTCAGGGCAAGGAAAGTTATTAGGATAAAGAGGGGCATTGCATAACAAGGGGTTAATACTCTAAGACAACATAACAATTCTTAATGCTATATAAGAACATCAAAATATGTGAGAGAAAAACTGATAGCACTGCAATGAGAAATAGATGAATCCACTATTATTGTTGGAGAGTTTAACACCCCTCTCTCAGACATGGACAGATCCAGCAAGCAGAAATCAGTAATGATGCAGTTGAACTCAACAGCACCATCGATCAGCTAGATATAATTAACATGTATAGACTACTTTATCCAACAAAAGCACATTACACATTCTTCTTAAGCTCATATGGAAGTTTGACCAAGAGAGACCATGTTATCAGCCATTAAATACACCTTAAAATGTAAAGAATAGAAATCATACAATATATGTTCTCAGACCACAATGGAATTAAAGTAGAAATCAATAACAGAAAGATAGAAATTAGCCAAAATACATGGAGATTGAACAGCACATTTCTAA